>NW_005054323.1:4866596-4902148 GCF_000277835.1 Geospiza fortis
TCTTTCCCAAATGTAGAAAAGTGTATTTGAACACAGAGTGAGCAAAATGCTTTTGTCCCTTCTTTGCAATGTAGAATCACCAAGCTACTTCAAGTTTGTGAAGTCCTTATCTCAGTTACATGGCATTTTTATGTCTGAAACAACACGTTTGAACATCATGGATAATTATTTTTCTATATCCCACAGGGACAGAATGTGTAACTTATACCAGCAGAAGAAAAAAGACTCCTAAGCTTGAGTAAGGGGGATGAGCAGAGCCACAATAAGTGCACATGCATTATCACCTCTGCAACACTTTGCTTTGTTTAACAAAGTACCTCATCTCATTGCTATCTTATTTCTTAACTGAGTTCGAACACTATGCCCTTGCTGGCTTCCATTTTAGGCAGAAAGAAAATAAATGTCACAACAGTAAGGATATTCATATTAGCACAAAAGTTCTTACCACATGTGTGACTAAAGGGCTGAGAAATATACATTCCCTATAAATGTCCGAACATTTCAGGCAATTGCAGCACCACAGCTGACAGAAGCAGAAACTCATTCAGATTATCTCTGTTCTCACAATACAGTTAAAACTCTCATCAGGGCTGGTGTCAGCCACCTATGGAAGCTAGAGAAGCCCATTTGAGCAACTCTTCCTCTACCAAAAAAGGAATATTTCAGAGCTGGAAGGGAATGAAACACCAGTACACATGAGTCTGTAAATCTGTCTAAAGTGGATGAAAATATCCAGCTGTACACAAAAGGCTTAAGATGCCAAAGCATTCTGTAACAGTGGCCAATAAGGATAGTAGATACATGAAGGATTATTTTTCTCCACTATTAAGTATTACTGTGTAGTCTAATGCTATGAGAGATTTTAAAAACTAAACTACACTGACATTAATAGACCATTCAATAATGCGGTGGTTTTTAATAAAGTTCTATGACTGCTAAAATATCTAATCCAATACTGAGTAAACAAAGAACTAGAGAAAAATGGTATGGAATTTGAAGTGAGGGTTTTGGAAACTCATGTCTCAAGGCATTGTAACTCTAAATAGCTCTCTCCTATTTCAAAAATACAGCAAGGATATGTTGTAGGACTTGAAGAAAACTAAGAAAAAGCTATCTGAAAAGGTATGCATTTAAGCTACATTTAGCTTAGGAAAAATAAAAATATAAGGGAAGTAGTCTTAGTTGTATTGCATGAAAAAAAATCTACTTCATAAAGAAAATAACTCAGTGCTGTGAAATCATATGATGAATCTTCAACAAGTATTCCAAAAGACATTTCATGTCTGAAATGTATTTAACATTTTAACTGAGAGACAGAAACTTAACAAAAAAATGAATATCAGATACTGACCTTAAAGTATCTGATCACCTCCAATCAAAACCATCAAGCCATTGCATGATAGGTTGCTAGAAAGTCATAAGCAGTAAAATAAGTAGTACGGACAGTTTTTCATAGTTTATTGTTGCAGTTTCAGAGACAGACAAGTGACATGAAACTCCACGTTCATGCAGCAACAGCCAGCATTTATTGAAGGGTAGACCCTTTTATACGGGCTTCAAATTTCTGGCTCACACAGAGTTGACTGGACAAAGGTTTCAACTCTGCCCAGCTCACTGGCCAATGATGTGGGCGCATCCTTGGGTCAAAGGAACTGGCTGGGGTCCTCTCATTTGAGCCTGAATTCAGCCAATCACTTTTATACTTGGGGACTTACTCACTTCATGAGCTAACAAGCCAGCTGGTCGAGTAACTTGTCTGTCAAGGCCAAATTGTTTGTGCAGCTACAGACCACCTATAGCTGTCACAGTTTATCTCTGAAAACCTACAGGAACATAACTCAGTTGACTGTGATTACAGAAATTCATGCAAATATGAAATTATTTAACGCATTCTAAAAGTTCTGCTGTGATATCTTTAAAAAAAAAAAAAAAGTACCAGAGCCAAAACAATAAACAGGTTTCAAAGCATGACAGATTATGAGGCTATGAAACCGATTTACCCTGCTTGTAACACGTATCTAGCTAACAGAAGTCACACAGTCACACTCTCAGTCATGTTTTAAAACATGGTAAAAGACTTTCTGGTAAGTATATAAAACTTTGTACTAGAAGATAATAGAAACCTTAAAGAACAGGAGTTAGTAAGCAAAAATGTAAAAATGGCTGAATAGTGTATTGGTGTAATATTTAACCCAAAAGTCTGTGAATGTTCCTGAAGGAGACATACTGTTCATGATAGGTACAATGTAAATGAAACAAAAACTGTTCTAATTTAGAAATATTAATGCTTCTTCATATTAAATTACTTTGCAGTGGGATCTTAACTCTTTCCTTTCTGAAAGACAACAGTTGCAGTAATCAAACCCCAAATATTTGGGGAGGAAGGTTATCACTCTTCCATAAGCATGCTACACTATAATCTACCTGAGGAAGTGATAGACCTATATTAATCTGAATTGTAAGAAATGTAGCATTCAAAGTTTCCTCAGGTCTTAATTACAGCTAGACACCTTAAGATTAGACACACACTAGCTGATTCAAAATCCTAAGAGCTTTAGAAGACAAATTCATTCTGTGTCTGCACCTGACTATTCCAAGTACTTTGTAGTAAAGTACTTGGAATAGTCAGGTGCAGACACAGAACAAATCATACCATTAGCCACACACAAGTCCCATGAAGTACTGAATAGCATTGTCTCCAGCTCTCAGAAGTTTCCTGACCTTAAGTCTACCAGCCACGATATGCCATCATCGTCCCATCTCCTTTCTCAAAGTCAGACTTCAAAAAGCGAGACTCAATCAAGACACAAAACCCGTATAATCAGCTAGCCTCCTAACTGCACTATGCAATCATCACTTGAAAATTATTACTAAACTTGTTTTCTAATGCATTAAATGATCTGAAAATCTGGAAAGTTAGATACATATCCCTAAGGAACTTCAGAGTTGTGAGTGGTTAATTTTAAAAAAATTATTTTAGGGAGAAAAGAGAGGAAGCAAATAAGGGAACCAAGAGCCAGGTAAAAGAACAAACAGCTGTGAAAAACAGTATGCACAGCTAATTCAGCCCTCTGACTTTAGGATGTGGTTTCAAAACATGGGTTCACAGAATAAAGTCTGTGACTTCAGAGGAGAAAAAAGAAGCAGATCACTGTTAAAGCAAAAAATATGCCTGTAACAGAGCTACATACTAGACAACAGTTCACAGCACATTTCTAGTTAAATGCAGCATTTTCCTTCCTATTTTCCTTCCAATGCTTGGTAAAGCACTCCTTTAAACAAAGATGTCAAAGAACATAGTTTATAAACACAGTTCTATCATCACCATCATGACTAGGAAAAGTTTAAATAAATTTAATATATTTTGCCCTTACAGTGTTTTCTTTCAAGCTTTCTAGATATGACATGCTTGCTAATGCCCCCAAAAATAGTTTAATGTAACCACCCACAGATAAAGAAAACTGCTTTAATTATTAGAAGTTAAGTACAAAATGGAAGTTGTCAGCAGCCTAAAGTATAAGCTGAAACCTCAAATGCAACTTTATTAGCAGTTTCTCCTGATGGCATAGGACATTTTCCCATGCTTTTTACAGGATAGCTCCCCACAGACAATCAAGGGAGTATTTCAGACTGGAACTTATACATCATATTTGGATCTGCTGTCACACTGTAAAATAGGACTTTATAGGAATTGCAGACATCATCTCTTCTTTTTTAAAAGGGTAACAAATATTCAGAAAAAACCTCTTTGAATAACTTCATTCCTTGAGCTATTTTGTACTTAAAATGTATTTTTAAAAGTCCATTGGAATGTGGGGGGGGGAAAATTCAGGCACTGTCAAGAAGCTGATGATGATCAATGACTGAGACAAACTCCTGTTTAGCTAATTAGAATCACTGATGAGCAATAATGATATGAGCTAAGAATATTTGCAGACTTCTTTAGGATGAAAAATGGAGTGAAGAGAGGCTGTCAATTTGTACAAGTTCTAAGCTCCAATCAGTTCTCCCATGAGTACTACCTATTTTAAATGTTTAACACAGATGCATTTAGCTACAAAGATTATCAAGATTCAGCTTCCCACAAAAATGAAGAAACTGATAAAATATTCTTAAGCTTGACACATTTCTCTATTATGATTTTCTTCCTGTATTATGCTCCTCTCAATTATACAACAAGACAATGTTCTTGATGTTTGGCACCATTTTAATGGCTTGCCAGCAATGAAACATTAGACTTTGAGGAAACAGTTATCCATGAATGAGATATGAAAACAGCAAAAGCCTTAATATTTAAGAAAAAGAAGTCTGTTCAAGTTTCTAAACAACATCCTTCCTAAAATCTTCAGCAAAAGCAGTACAAGAAAAGAGGCATCCTGTACTGTACCACAGGTCTTAATGAAACAAGCACTTAACCATTTGTCAAGAAAAAGTAACTTAGAGTTGCATACAATTATGTCACATTTACATCAATTAAATGAAAATAAATTTAATTAATAAACTGAATTTGCTATTTACATGTTTCATGGAATGCATCCTAGCAGTTTTAAAATCACTGAATTAAAAAAAAAAAAAACAAACCCCCCCCAAAAAACAAATTAAAAAAACCAACCAAAAAACCCCACAAACAATAAATACAACAACAACCAAAAAAAAAAAAAAAAAACCCACAAACCCAAACAAACATACATCAAAACTAAACAGAAAAACCCCAAAACATCACAAAACCAAAATCATATCTACAAATTTGGTCTTTTAATAGAAAGTTAAGGTTACACTGCAAACTTTGGGCAGTGTGGTAAACAGTAAAGGCTGCATTTTAACAGTTTATCTCTAACTATAATAAACTGCTTCCAGCAACAATGTGAGTTTTGAAAGACATTTCATTGATTCTACAGGGCTGCAGAACTAGAAAAGCTATAAAATATCAGTTGGTGTGATACAGCTTTAATTTGATTACCTTATCTCCCTGTCCTCCAACTTCCAAGTATTTTACAGACTTCCATAATTCATACATTCTCTGCTTGTATTAAATAGATAATTAATCACCCATGTGCAAAGTGAAGTTGCAGAGCACAGACTGTCAATGTTACGGTAAATATGGTACCAATATTGTAATTACTGTGTACAGTCACATCCCTGTGACTGCATAGTCATTGGTTAGTAGAAACAGAGCCTATGCCTTAATCTTCCAAGTAGAAACCTCACTGTATTTCCATGTACTAAGAATTGATTAAAAAAAAAAAAGCTAAATCATTTTCACTTAATCATGAGTTAGATTTCATCTAAGAGTCTAGAAAATCCTTATACTTCATGAACTACAATTGATAGACAATTACTTTTTTCTTTTAATACTTATAGTTAGTACTTCTAAAAGATTCAAACAGCATGGAGCAATGAAGAATTTAAATTAATACCACATTTTGCACTTTTCTAACTGCTTTTCTAACAGTAGTTACTTTCCATAAAAAATTATATACACCTATTTTTGTTTCTTTACAAAAATAATTTAAGATCTAATTAGAAATGTTAAATGAAATTGTTTCCTTAGTAAATTATCTATAGAGCCAGTTCTATATTACATGATATGTATCAAAATGAAAAGGCATCATTACAGAAACATAAATTTTCTTGCATCTCTAACTTGATTGATTTAATTTATTAGATGATACATTAAGGAATAAGACTTATTTTAAGCATATGATGATGTCTTATTTTAAGGAACAAACATAAGATACTAAATGTATTTTTACACTAAAATAGTAGAAAAAAAGGTGACATTTTTGCCCAATAATTTTGCAAACATTTTTCATCTAAAATACACAAGTCTTTTACAGTGTTCAAAATATCAGCACTTCAGAACAGACTGCTTTAACATCTGCACATCACCAGGGTTTCCCCCAAGGATTTTTAAATGATGCCTGCCTGTGCTGAATAAAGTGCTAACTTGCACCTTGCATTTCAAACTGTGTCCTGAGCAGCCATCCAGTTGGTACAACACCAGCTGAATTCCCAGAGGCCACTGTTCAATCAGGCTTGACTGCAATTATCATGTCAATATTTTGTGCTCCGATATGCAGATATGCACACATGCAAACTGCATAATACCTTCTTCTCCATGGAATGTTGACTTATGTTCAACGTTCTGCGAATTTTTAATGAAACAGGATATTAAACTTTCATTAACTGTAGAAAATCACAATTATTTGACCTTAGCCAGAAAGGTTGTACTCTTATGCTCTATTATTCTGTCCACTATATTGTGTGATAATAACTGGACAGTCCATTGTATTTTAAAATCAGTGACAAAATGGTAATGGCTTACATCTTGTTTACATCATTGTCCTCCTGCCATTGTGTTTCCTGTTAATTTGTAAAAGGGTGTTTTAAGAAAGCTTCTACACAATGTTTACTGTCCCTTCAAAAAGATGTGAGGTAGAGATTTTTAATTTTTTCAGTTAACTTAGGCATCTATAGTATTCATTCATACAGCACGTTCACTTATCCTTTTTACATAAAAAGTACTTGACATTTTCAGTAAATCTGCATATCAGCAGTCAGTGAAGAATCTATGTCAACCTGTTTAGGTTTTTTCCACAATTTGCTATTCATAGGATGCTGCAAACCACAGTGTAAGCTCCTGCAATTACCTTTCCAAAAATTCTTTGGTTATTTCTGATCTCTTGCTTTTCTGCCATATTTTTGTCCATCTGTTCACCTTTACACAAATGTAACTCCTCAGGAAGAAGAACAACAAAACTCTCAATCACTGGCACTAACATTCAGGTTGCCATGTTTTTTAAGAGTGGCCTGGAATGATAAATCCGTTCTTTGCCTTTGTTAAGACCTGCAATACACAACACACTTGAAATCTAGATATGGAAAAACATCTGCATAAGGCAGACTTGCCAAAGGTAAGTATACCATCTCACATAATACAATCCCCATGTACATCTACCACGTCTTCTATCATTGCCACAGTTTGATCATTAATGGATCCTTCTACATCCCCCTTCCAGAAAAAAGGAAAAGCGTCAGCTAGAAGCCCTAGAGGAAAATTAGTCTGTTGACTTGTCATGCTTGCATGTACTACAGAAGGAAGAGTCTTAAAGCAGAGTTCAGAAGTTTGCAAAAAGATTTCAAAACCTTTCACACTCTCATCTGAACCCAGCTCCATTCCAGTTTACACATACATTTACTTAATAAGAGCTATTTTCTAGCAACTTTTTTTTAAATCATAAAAAAATCTTTCAAAAGGCAGCAAACTAGAAATAGCATACTCTTTACATAATACTAAGATCAATAGTATTTAAAGTAGGTGGAAAGTATACTAACATGAGTAGTAGTTTTACAATGGCTTGTTTAAAATACCTGGAGGCTTTTACATATCCCAAAGGCATTTCTCATTTGCACAGTAAAGATAATTTTTTGTTTATATCTGAATATTAAATTGGGCATATAGTTACAGTTATCCAGCAAGAATTGCAAAGACTGCTGAAAAGTATAATATCATTGGTGTATTACAGGAATCAGCAGCATAGCCATAAAAAAGTACAAGCTATACTTTTACAATTTTAGGGCAGAAGAACTTCTATTTTGGGGCCATGAAAGCATTTGAAAATAACAGACAAATAACAGCAAGGTACTAGTAATTTCTCCCTATGCCCCCCAAATTAAATCTTTTATATTTTCCTGGTTTGTTTGGAAAGATACTATAAGGAATTTTCTAATGCTATAAATACAAATTACCTTACCGTAAAGATAGTATTGCCCACTCAATTCCTCCTAATATGTATCTTCTTTGCTTCATCACACATCTGTGGCGTAAGTTGTAAGGTTCTAAGTGAACATTTTGTCCTGCATATTTTTATTCTCGCCACTGTAATCTTGTGAAAAAAGCCTAGCTGTCTCTTTCATCAATTTAATGACTGAAATATACTAGACAATATTGTTTGATTCTTTATATAAATATATATGATCTAGAAGGGTACACATGCCTGTGCTTTCTTAGGTTCTGTCTGCTTCCATTACTTATCTGGCTTATATGACCTCAGGCAGTCTAAAATATTTGGCGGGGAATGGAAGTTTCTCGGTCATGGAATTTTTGGTGGAAAGAGCACACTGAAAAATGAAGCTATGCAAACACTAGTGGTATCCATGTCACAAGAAGAAATAAAAAAAGGTTTAAATTTATCCCATTCTTTTGTTTCTATCTCAGAATCTCACAACAAGCCTGAGTAAGATAGAAAAAGTTCTGAACTTGAATATGACTGGGTTTCTGTTGTTCCTAATACAGATGAGACAGAAAAAAATCTGTAAGATTTAAATATTTTTAATCAGATTTTAGTGTAAATTTTCAATTTCCAGCTCATCTGAAACTCTGTATAATATAGAAAAATGGGCTGCAAGCAGCACAGATCCTCCCAAGTGGCACACTTCACAAATCATCTTGCTTATAGCAGTTATTTGATCATCTCACCTTTTAGACTCTTCAAACCCATGTATTTTTCCCAGATTAACAAAGCCAGAAAATCTATTGTCCTGTAATTTTCTAGACAGCCGCAGTGGTGGATAGCAGATTCCCTTTAAAGGCAATCAGTGTACTTGAACTAAGATAAACTGATACTAGCATAAAGAAACATATTATCTACTCCTATAAGGTAGGGAATAAGACAAAACTTTTGTGAAAGGATGAGTGTGTGAAGAAGTGCAGTCATGAAACTGAAGCTACTAAGGAAATAATTACGGACAGTAATAATTGGAAAAGGTAGGATAGAATTTATGGGGCTGTAATTTGGTTGTGCAGAAGTTTCACGGGTAAAGTTGGGCTAGAAACTATTTCCAAAGAGGCAATTAGACCATTCTCAGGCAAAAGAGATGAAGCTACATCAATTAAAGAGAAAAATACACACTATTGCTCCATCTGTCAAACCAAAGCAACCCAAAAGTTCAAAGTTGTGATTAATAAAACTCCTATATACTGAATGGGTTTCATCCACACCTATTCCAGTGTTCTCAGGAGTAATGATAACACCTAAAAAGATGCTGTGGAAGCAATTTTTTTCTTTCTTAATTCCATAGTTCAGAGAGGTATGGAAAAGCTGTGATATACATGTATTGCTTTGAGTTCAAAAGGGTTCTAAAACATTAGTGTAATTCTCAAGAATAGAGAACATAAAAAAACTAGACAAGCACGTTATCAAAAGTATGTTGGCAGGGTCTCACATACCAATCACCAGCCTCTAAACTGTGCAAAACACAAACAAAAAATTTGAGCTTATTATCCTGCTTTTGTCCATCAAGATGGTATATAAGAGCACCATATTCATTGTAACAATAAGGAAAATACACAAAATTACCAAATTCTGTTCTAAATAAAGCATAAAATAATTTAAAGCAAGGGACATCTATTAAGCATAAAAATATTCCTAGACATGAAAAATAATAAACAAAGAAGAGAAACTTGTGTAGGCACACAATTCAAGAACTCCAAACAATTCATTTGCTGACCATTATTTAAATGTATGCTTTCTAATATCTCTATGCTTCAATTCATCCTAACATCCTGGTTATTTTTATATACAACATAAATAAAGAATGTTAATAAGCCTGAACACCTGCTTCTGCCTTCTTAAGCTTCAGGTAAAAGAATTACAATTTTCCGCATTGTTCAGCTATCTATAAAATGTGGTTAGGACAATAAAGTTTTTTAAATTTTTCAATATAGTTGTGCTTCTATACATGCAATGTATGTTAACATAGATTAAATACTGTATTTATATGTTTTAATCAGTTCTCTCATTTTTTTATGTTTTATGAAGGAAGATGAATTCTACCACCGATGTCCTCATAAAAACATGACCAAATTTTATTAGGAAATAAAACATTATGATTTTCCATTTCAACATAAATGAAGAATGCTACAAATTTGTGCATCAGTCTTCATTGTATATTAAAATTATTTCCCAAATCAAACCTGAAAACAATAGTAAGAATAGTATACTGTCTAAACAGCCAAGCTATTAACCCAGGCAGTTTGTGGAGTCTCTCTCTCTAGAGACACTCAAAATCCACCTGGACACATACCTGTATAACCTGCTCTAGGTGACTAGCCTTGGCAGAGGGGTTGCACTAGATGATCTCCCAAGGTCCCTTCTAATGCTAACAATACCATGATTCTGTGAAATGCACTCCTAGCTAAAGAAGTTAATACTGTATTTTCACAAGTAAAAGAACATGACAGAAGAAGTCCAGGAAGGAAAGATGTGAACAACAAAACATGCCTTCTAAGATCAAAGCACTCAATGGAAACCCAAAGGAGCCAGGAACCCTCATGAATCTATAACAAGCTTCCCAAGTAAAATTGGCATGCCATTAAAAAAAGTTAAAATCCATTATTTTTCTCTTTTTTAAAAATCCCCTTTTTTTGTTTTAAAAGAAAGAACTCATGACACCCTAAGAAAGTTAAGTGTTTCAATTCTGACAGCCAACTCATTCACATTCTCCTTATCTTTCGCCTACATAAAAATCTGATTTCATAAATATTAGTATTCCAAAACAATTAACTGCATACTGTGATAATTAACTAACATTTGTAGGAATCAGATGATAGTAAGTATCATGAAGAAATCATCACCATCACTATCCTCAGAGGAATAAGCTGCAGAAGTAAGATCCTACTTGTCTGTATTGATGGAGATAGAAGCTCTTACAGTCAGGGACAAGTTCCTCCCCCAGAGGGTGGCTGGGCGCTGGAACAGGTTCCCCAGGGAAATGGTCACAGCACCAGCCTGAGAGAGTCCAAGAAGCATTTTGACAGTGCTCTCAGGCACATGATGCGATTCTTGGTGTGTCGTGTGCAGAGCAAGGAGTAGGATTCAATGATTCCAACCTCTTCCAATGCATCATGTTCTATGATCCTGTGACAGTTATCTCTTCTATTACCAAGTCTTAGCTTTTCACTTCCTCAAGAATTCAGATAAACATAATTTATATGTAACTGTTACCCAACAGCTTATGACACTGGAAAATTACCAGTCATTTTCCTCCTCCTGCTCTTTCAACAGGAAAACAAAATATGGCAAAACATTTATAATTTTAATATGGTATTGAACTGCAGCACAGCAGTTTCAGTGAGAACAGATTTTAAAGTATGCTTCAACTTGCACCAAAAAAAGAGAAAATCTGCAATGTATTCTAGGCACTCTTGATGAAATTTAACAATGAAACTTTTTCAACAAATTTTTAGAACTCTACATAATTCTCAATTAGAAAGACAAAGAATGTGGTATCAGCAGGGGAGGTTGGTTGCTTTTTGGTTTTAGCAGCATGTTAAATCTTCAAACTCACCTTTCCACAACCAAGCTGACAGCTTGAGTAAGATCTGGCTTTGACACTGGCAGATGTTTCCAAAGAGACCACACAAATTCTTTATCAGCCTTAGAAATAGGAAAAAAAAAGAAGAAAAAACACATTACATGTATAATGCCTTTTACAGACAAAAAAGGTTATACTGAGCATATTCAAAAGACAATTGCCAAGAAAGCCCTAATCTAGTGAGAATTCCCTGCAAGTTACTCACTGTTCCATGAAAACACAGCTGATGGTTCTCTTAATTAAACAAAGTTTTAACCATACAGAACATTGAAGTAAAATAAACACCTACAATCAATATTAAAATAGTATGCAATCTAACATATGGCAGCAAAAATTACATTATTCAAACAAGGCTGCCTTTTGCTATATCTATTACTGTTATTGACACAATTTCTATTAAATACTAAGCCTAGAATACCTGCTTCCACACTAAGGTTTACCACATGCAGCTCTTTATTTTAAAACATGCAGTAAAACAATCTTCTAACACACAGGCATCTAACCTGCAGTATATAGAAGTTTCTGAAAGAAAACTCAGGTGAGCAAGGAAACGTTGTTTACAAACAGACTTCAGAAAGTTTGTGAAAACTAGATGTCATCTGAAACCTTTCCCACATTTCTATTTTCTACTATACATTAGCTGTTAATTTTCACTGGTGTCTTGTTATTTCAATACAATTTTATTACTGGAAGCACCAATATTAGCTATTTTAGAAGCTAAACCCATGTGCTGATGATACAAAAATATTAGGGGAGAAAAAGAAAATCCAGCAAAAGATGAAGACCAGTAAGACAATATGTGTATATAAACCATAGTCCAGACTAGGATGAGACCCACTGAAACAGTTTAACATAAAATCAGGAACTGATAAACTAAACCCATAGCATATTGGCAGCTAGGCCTATTCAACAGGCAAAAATAATTTGAGTGCAGCTATGTCTACTAGTGTTTTGGAAACAGAGAACCATTTAGACTGGTAAAGACATTTACGGTCAAGGCATCCAACCAGTAACCTAACATTGCTACAACCACCACAAATCCCTAGATGCCACATCTACAGCTTTTAAACACTGCCAGGGATGGCAACATCCCCACCTCCCTGAATAGCCTGTTCCAGTGCTGACAAGAAATTCTTTCTAATGTCAAATCTAAATGTTAAAAACCAAATTGCCAAAAAGATCTTCTAACTCAAGACCATTATCAGCTTATGCAAAATGCACTACACCAGAAAGAGTTCATCTTTCTTAAAAGCAGAAAAATTTCAACTGTCTTTCACAGGCTGTGCACAGCTTTTAAAATGCTGACTGTGTTTCTTGAATTTCCAACCAAAATCAAACAATTACCAAAAAAATTTGTGCAAAAAGAAAAGAGGAACAAGATGTTTCTAAAAACTTGAAAAAACCACAATCCTTCTCTAATCAAATTAGGTCACTAATGTAAGCACTCTTTTCAAAACTGAAAGTGACCCTTCTGCATTCAAACAGTTAACTAACTGCATTATCGAGCACTACATTCATTTTTAAAGAAAGGTAACACAAAAGCTGAACTGCACACCAGACAATTAGTAAGTCAAATGACTTTGCATCAGTATCCAAGTCTTTGTTCAGTACAAGTGCTAAAAATAAGCTAACTTTCAGCTCAGAATTAAGTTAAAAGATAAATACTAAGAACCATATTAATTCCGTTACTAAGTAAAAAAATTAATCACAGCCCCTAATTTCATGCTATCACCTTACACATTTAGTATACTGAACTTATATGTATAAGTGGGAAAGACTATAAAAAGAGTGCACTTGTTTCATGTCCTCACAATAAAAGACACCATCTCCCAAAAATGCCTTGCCAGGCCACCTGAAGAGTTACAAAGCATGTGGACTGTGAACCAGGTGTGACCTACTGCTTCTTCTCAGGCAGAAACAGAATTAAAAATAAAAATGTTTTTCAGATTTGGACAACTGCAGCAGGCTTCCAAAAAGCATTAGGATCCACACAGAAGCCGGATTCAGAGTAATTTCAACATCTAAAAGAATCTTGCACTTATGTTGAAAAGTCAGGGGGAAAGCAAACAAACACACAAAAACAAGCCACGAAGCCAGACTAAACCTCTCTAAACAACAGCAAATAAAATATGATTTTGTTTTAACTATTTCAAAGGACATTAAATCAGTAATCCTTCCAGCCTAAATGACACTACTTTCACAGAATCAATTAGGCTGGGAGCAACCTCTGAGATCAAGTCCAACCTATGACCAAACACTGTGTCAGGTGGTCCATGGCACTAAATGCCACATCCAGTCTTCCCTTAAACACCCCTAGGGACAGTGACTTCACCACCTCCTTAGGCAGCCCATTCCAATGCCCAGTCACTCTTTCTGTGAAGAAATTCTTCCTAATGTCCAACCTACACCTCTCACGGCACAACTTAAGCCAGCATCATCTTGTCCTGTCACTGGCTGCCTGTGAGAAGAAAGTGATCCCCACTTGGCTACAGCCTCTTTTCAGGCAGTCATAGAGAGTGATAAGGGCGCCCCATAGTCTCCTTTTCTCTGGGCTAAACAACCTCAGCCACTCCTCACAGGACTTGCATTCTAGACCCTTCACCAGTCTTGCTGCCTTTCATCATAAGGAAATCTTTGAATCATAATAACAGGAATAAACCACGCTATCTACTCCAATTTTAGAATAATTTTAATTCAAACTGCTCAACTGATTAGAAATATGGAGAGTAGAAATTACATGATAATACAGTTTGAGCATTTTTATATACTTAATAGAGAATTCACTGCTTATTTTATACTAAACTACCATAAATCACTAAGAAATCAGTCTAAAGGCCACAAAATCATTACAGCAGAGAGAAGACCCAATAGAACAAAATGCTAATAGTATTCTACCTGAAAACACTCAGAAATCTTGAGTCAAGCAAACAATCAAAAGTTTCTTATGCTGATCGATGACTTCATGAGCTATGTTTAGTTAATTTTTTTTACCTATTTAAAGTCTTGATCTGCTAATGAGCATGCTTCCTTAACTTTCCCCGTTACTGCCCTGAACACAAACCACAGAGGTAGCTGTTGGGTTTTCTGTTTGCTTTTTTATATATTAGAAGAGCTGAGACCCTTGGGCTTCCATACGAATCTAAGAAGCACTATCAAACACCATGAAAGTCCCTACAAGCAGGGGTGTCTGCTTTTGGTCCTACCATGCAGATATATATTTCTGGTCCCAGCTGGGAAACAGTTTGAGGCAATCTAAGAACATGGAATAGCGCACAACTTTCAGATGAATACTTCTGAGCACAGCTTTCCTCTATTACAAAATAAAAGCAAAAAAAAAGGATAACCACAGCAACAGGTATTGAATTGTTCCTAATGAACAAATATGTGCTACATATATGTGTACAATAGGACAGAAGTCTTCACATTCCTCCCATAGTTTTTGCTCAGTATACCACATGTACTGAGCCTCTGACAACTGAATTTCCATATAAACTTTCCAAAATCTCCCTTTGGTAATATAAATACAAAATACGAAATTTCAACAAACATTCCTAATGAGAAAACAAACACTCAGGTATAAACTATCTCTTTTAACTAAACAAGCAGTTTGATTCAACCTGTAACTATTCCACAAACAGGCTACTTTAAGTTGTCCAAAGAAGAGTAAAATCGGCCACAAATTTGTACTTATGTCAGTGAAATTGCCGCTCCTTAAATAACTCTTCCCTCTGTACTAAAAGAACAGTAGATGAAACAACATTAAAAAACTCATCCTAATTGTAAAATAAAAAAAACCTTCTTTGCAATAAAGAATATTGAATGACCACTAAACAAACTTCAAAGAAACAGCTACACAGAACAGGCTAAAAGGTGTCCATTTAATGATAAACAAATGAAAACAAATGCAACCACAAAACACAAACCAAAGCCTTCACAACTCCTATGGAAGTAAGTGAAAAGTCATTGGAATTTCCAAAACTGCAAAACAATACTATTTCAATACATGTTGTTTATTTTTGATGATGACAAACTGATATTTAAAGTTATTACTGCAAATTATGAATGAGCACACACAGAACTATAAAGAAATGCTGCAATTATATCAACAGATATGCTAAATTAAATCATCATATGCCTTTCACTATGCACCCAATATGTACTTTAACTTCTCTAAATGCACATAAAACTAAGCAATGTCCTGCCTAAGTGTACTTCAAAAATTAAATGTATCTTCAAAGGTTACCAGTAAAGAAAAAAACCCAATCAAACAAACAAAAAAATACTTCATTCAAAGTTAAAAACATGAGAACTTTATTTCACAAAAGTAAAGTTTACACAGAAATGTACAAAATTTATCATTAAGACAACAAAGTATTACAAAGAAATTAGTCAAAGAATGTTGAGTTACCATATGTGGATTTCTTCTCTTTAACATGCCAAACATTTTAATGGCTATTTCATTTAAATCTCAGTAATATGATTAATTAAGCATTTTGTATAATGGAATAAGTATGAGTTGGAAATTATTAAGGTTTAAGATGAAAAGAAGTTTAAACAGCCTTTTTAAGCTCTTGGCAGAATTCATGGACTTGGTAAAGCTTTTCCCTGCATGGCCTTGGGAGCCAAACAATTTCTATGGAAAAAAGACTGCTTACTTACACTGTTTGAAGCTGGCACAGAAAAACACTGCAGCTGTCAAGGCCTGGGATCTATCAATCTTCAGCTTACCCAAAGAACATTCAGCCTACTCAAGTGCACGTTAACTCAAGAGGTCAGCAAGAGTGTACCTTGAACAGCTGAGATTTTATTAAAAGGCAGAATACAGATGCCATTTGAAAGCTAGCAAAAATTACTCATTACTTAGAACACATCTAATGTCAGATAAAGATGCACACCCTGCAATCAAGTTTAGATGCAAGAACAAAAATACTCTGAAAAAAGAAAAGAGCACATTGTGTATTCCCTGAAAAGTGACATTTTTGCCCTCAGCCTACAGTTAAAGTGATTGTAGTCCATCATACTGAAAGACAAAAAGAAATGCAGACTACCCTAGGCTTTAAATGTGTTCTTTGCCAAGTAAACTGGATTTTTTCTTACTGATTTTTAACAGGAGCAAGCTCAGAAACACTGACAAAAGATAAGCTACTAACAGACATTATAAGGCGTAACTAGCTACAGCACAAGTATTTGCTTTCAAGTGAAGCTGCAAATTTATAAAGCATCAGCAGAAATCAAAAAACTAAGAATGCCTCTGACTTACAAGCAGGGAAAACCAAATATACTTATTAAAAACATTTTATCTTCCTTTTGGAAGTGAATTCCAAGCATAACTATTTCACTGGCTATTTGGTATCATAAACACCTAATACTGTATCAATATTGCACTTATTTGTCTAATGGAAACTTGGAACCATAGAATCTTTTGAATATTTTTATACAGCTTTATCAAGGAGAATCAGATGGCATCTCTTTTTTAAAGTAATTATACTGAATTTACTAAAGCAAAACTTTCAAATTAGCAGTGAAACAGGTATCAAAAACATAAGCAGTATCTTTTTTCTTTTTTTTTTTAATCTCACAGAAACTATGCACTTATAACAGTTTGGGTTTTACATTTACAACTAAGTTTAGCTTTTTGTTTAGAGGTATGTCATGCACTGTGTTGAGAACAAGGATAAACTGTAAAGCTTCCCCCCTTTAACATAAATCCATACATCAAGCATCTCAGTTACCTGCAATTTGAAATCAGTACTCTTTTTGACGTTTCACTGTATTTATTTCTAAGCATGTTAATTACTGTTCAGCGTTCCTACCATACCTTTAATCTTTACATTAAAGCATAACAAATTATTGTTCACTTATTATTATTCATCTTCTCAAATCTGAAAGACAGTATCCCCAGAGCAGAAAAACAAAAAATAAACCCCAACCTCTTCACACTCAGTCCAAACAGCCTCTTCCGTACCCCCACCTCTCCAATCATCACTACAAAAACACAAGACACAAACTCTCATTTTAGTTCTTTAATCAGTCCATATCCCCAAGTGGGAAAATAAAGCAGCTGGGAGGACAGAGGGAACTATTGGTTTACTGTTAATTTTTAATAAGAACTCTATAACAATTACATACCAATAGTTTTCTGTGTTATGAATTGAGTATTTCAAAACACATGATTGTCAGGCTGGAAAAATTTGTATGGAAATCAAAATACTACATGGCATGGGGCGTGAGCGGAGAATACATGAAATAACCTGGCTGGCTGGTATAAGCACTGGAAAACCTGCAAGAAAATTTTGTCTATGGATTGTTCTGGGCTCCCTGAACATCTAGGATAGACTAGTACATTTCCAACTAAACAAATCAAGTCTTTTATCAATCAAGCTGATATATACACTTCACATGCAAGTGACAAGACTTGTTTCTTTCTTGATGTCTTGCAAGATTTTTAAACTTACACTGCTGCATACTATCAGTTCAGACTCTCTTGGCCCACTGTGCCAGTGTTTCTTTGTGCTTTCCAGTTTTCCATATTACACTCCTAAATAAGAGGTATTCTCTTCACAACCATGAATTGCTGAGTAGTCACAACAAAAATCCCCTTGTTCTTTAGAAAATCCATCTGTGAGGTGCTGCGCTTTTCAACAACCTCAGAAGTCACCAGAAGACTGATCAGTAACTCAGAAGAAAACTTAGAACCTTAGACACACAAGGCTCTTAAAATAATACTGTGTTATTTTCAAGTTCACAGAAGTCACTCACAGACAGTATGCACTATTAACATCTAATTATCAGGTAGAAATTTGTAAGAGGGCTGTACGTGACTTGACCAGACTGACTGCTTTTTAACAGACATCGTCAGCAAACAAGTACTTTCCCTCATCCCCTCAATTCCTTAATGTTGCAGTATAAGTGAGACACAATCAATGTGTAAATGCATCGTGTTAAAAAAAGTTTGATGGATATTTCACACATACTTTTCTATTCAAAGAAATTACTGTTATATCGTCTCTGTTGGCAGTTCTTGCAACAAACGTATGTTTGATTCAAAAAGGACAAGCGGTAGTATACTGCTTTACTTAACACTTGTGGGTAAATATACACCCACACACACCCTCAAACACACGCTCCCTTAGAAACTGAATCCTTACTCATTACTTTGCTAAATGCAAACGAGCACAATAATAATATAGTGTCATTGTTATAATGTTGATACCTTAATACTGCTCTAAGCAAAAATACCACCCAACTTATACTAAAGATACTGTCCTTACACATGATTTAATCAGCATACTCTCAGATTAGTTCATCAGCATAACCAAAATACAGCAATGAACTTCAATGAGTAATTTCATTATATAGTCTTAATTGGCATAAATAACTGACTTATTGTGGCAACAACTGGCAAGAAATACAAGGTACTCCTCAGTCATGGCATAGTAAAAAAATGAACTGAAGGCAGATCAGTACCATCACAGGAGGAAGGAACAAAAATAAACATCAATTCTCTTGTAGACAGAACTTACCAGATAGACATGGACCTATCACACACAATGCCATCCTCACTGAATAGCAAAAAGTAAATTACTTTCTTCTTCAGCGAGCACACAGGATGCTCTGTTTCCCTTCATTCACTAGAACAACCTTCTACCAGCACTTGCTTTTTTCTGGGTACTCAATATTGGAGATGCAGTGCTTGATAAATGTAGGAAATCTTTTCAGAAGGGAGAACATGTGAGAAATCAAAAGCTTTCTTTTAATCCCTTTTTACATCAAGGATAGGATAAGTGATCTGCCAGCTTTCATTTCAAGCTATAACTTTCTAAACTACTTCAATTAAAACTAACTGCAGTCATAGAAGTAATTTACACAGAAGATGCACAGAATTGGGTAAGACATGAATTTTCCAAGTCACATAACTGCTTTCTGTAAGCACTACAATTCAGAGTTATTGTAACAATTCTATCACTTACTTGAGAGTACAGGATCATTTAAAAGGCTTCAGCACAGCTCTCAGAGTTAGTTTTGTTTAAATATAATGCTCTGGATTAATAAAATCATAATGCACTTGTGATTTTTAATCCATTCAAGAATACAGGAATGCATAAATAATTTTATTTTACAGACAATATAACCATATGCATGCATTTAGGTATATTCCCTCTGTATTATCACAAGTAACCAAGTGCAATTTGGGTCCATTATTTCAAATGCGCCTGAAATGGCATTGTAGTACTTTCCAAATCCTGTGGACAAAAATTGTGACAAATATGAGAATACTTGCCTACCTTTTAAACTGTGAGGTAAACTTCAAATAGTTGAAACAGTGCACTCTCTGTAACAGCAAAGGACAAGAACACTATCTGAAGTCATTCTTCAAGAACAGTGTACCTCCTTCCCAAATCAAAACAGTTAAATGGGAAAACTAGATCAGCTACACCCAGTCATTCTCCTCCATGTTGAATCTGTAACAAACAACATGGCAAACATAGACATCAAAGTGTGTTCTAGAGTTCTAGAGACCTCCTCACTGCATTTGGAAAAATTAAAAGAGCCTAGTCTCTGCATATAAAATGCAACTTCCTTTATTGACAAAAGCTGTGGTTTGTTGTTCACATAACAGGTATTTTCTGCATTCATGTCTATCTTACAGCAGCCAGACAAAGTCCCCCATGACTGGAGGAAAGGGAATTTCATGCCCTTTTTAAAAAAGAGTAAAAAAGATAATGGGAACCACCAATCTGCAAGCATTACCATATTGCCCAGTAAAATCATGAAACAGGTCCTTCTGGACCTGTCATAGGTTACACTTCAGTGTGTAACCAAAAGTACCTATTTTATTACATCTTCATAAACTGCTATAAGAGATGTGGCAGTGCTCCTTATCTCCTTCATGACCCATCCCTGAGGTGCTATCTCTGCTAATGGCCCATCAAGCCTCATTGCATGACTCAAAAATCACATCATCCCATTGTGAGATGCTCCACCCAGGGGAATGAACCAAGCATTCCTACCTGGATATAATATGAGGTTTGGAACACCATGGGCAGGCCTACCTACAGTATTCCCAGAGGACAAGAGCTACATAACCATCACCGGACCTTTAGAGAAAGACTTCTACTTCCCTTCTACAGGATCATCACCTCAACAGAACCACGTCCACCATTTAATTGGACTGCTGCCACCACCCTGACTGACACAGTGTCAGTGTCTGGAATCTGACACCATTTCTGTACAATTGCCCGTATTTTAATTTTCGTATTAAACTGTAGTTCTGACTTGGAATGTCTCACTAGCTTGCTTTCAAACCAGTACACTATGATAAGCGTGGGTGAAAAGAGGGCATTTAGATACAGGCAACATACTTCACCAAGGGCAAACCATGCCTCTGATTACATCAGTGGATAAATGAAGGGCTATGGATGCCACCTACCTCCATTTCCACAAAGCCTCTGATACAGTCCCCCACAACATTCCTGCCATTTATTTGGAGAACTAATGGGTTTGACGGATGCACTTTTAGATGAGTAAGAGTCTAGGTCCCTGTCCAGAGGGTTACAGTTAACTGCTCTGTGTCCACACGGAAACCAATCATAAGGGTTTATACTGAAACCAGTACTGTTTAACATCTTCCTAATTGCATCTTCATGATATAAACAGTACCAAGCTGAGCACTGGAGTTTCTACACCAGTAGGAGGGGATGCCATCCAGAGGGAATGACACTGACAGGCTTAAAAATCTCAAATGTGAAACAAGGCAAAGTGAAAGGTCTTGCACCTAGGTTTGGCAAAGTCCATTATCAATACAGACTGTGGGATAAACTGGTTGAGGGAAAAAGCACTTGCATGAACTGCTGGACAAAATGCTGAACATGAGCCAGCAGCATGCACTTGCACACCAGAAAGCCAACTGTATCCTGGGCCCACACCAGGTCACAGGAGACAAATTCTCCCTCTCTTGTCTGCTGTTGTGAGACCCTACCTGGAGTACTGTGTCCAGCTCTGTGGAGCCCAGCAGCAGGAAAACATGGCCATATCAACAGGTCCATAGCAGGGCCAAAAAACTGATCAGAGGCATTTTCACACCTTTCTTGTAAAAAAAGGCAGAAACAGTTTGGTTTGTGCTGCTTGGAAAATACATACAAGGGTCCTGATTCCCACCTTTCAATACCTAAGAAAGCGCTTGTAAGAAAGACAGACTTTACCAATGTCTCAAGTGACAGAAAAAGGTTTAACAATCTTAAAATGTATCCTTTTCAATTTAAAAATATTTAAATTTGGATTAAGTATAGATTCAGACTGAACATAAGGGAATTGGAAAACAAGGGGGTGCGGCAATGAAGGAAGATTGCAGGTCCCCCATCACTGAAGTGTTCAAAGACATGTTGGGTAGGGTTTTAAGCAACATGACCTACTGAAAGACATTCCTGGCTAGGGAGGCAGGACTAGATGATCTTTAAAGGTCCTTCTAATCCAAGCTATTCTATGACTCTGTAATCTCTACACCAAATTTTAAATTCCCATTCACATGCTGGGCCATCTGAAACATTCACACACAGACATACTGTGAATAGGAAACGACTTCGTGAAGTGCAAAAATATACTTTTTTGTTTTTAAATCTCACTTTTAGTTAGTCTTCAGTTTTACTTCTGTATTTTAAACCAGTATTTTCCAAAAGGAATACCAGATATGAAAAAAACTTCACTACGCTTAACTAAAATTTGCATGAAGTAAAATAAAGTAGAAGAAAATAAACTTAGGTATTCAACAACCCTACTTCCATATATAACACAAAAACAGTAAGGCCTTTACTAACAACACCTGTACTAATCAGACTCATGTGATTTACACTCCTTATGGCAAAATATAAGAGTATAAAATAACAAAAAAACCACCCAAAGCACTAAACAGCTGGCATCCCTTGGTACCAATAAATATGTGGTCTTGACTTAATAAAAGAAATTAGCATTTAATGAATGGAAGAACTAAACACTTTGCTCCATTTCAAAACAACAGGATGAACATAAACTATTTCTCTAGAAGAAACACTGACACACTCAAATTCTCATACTGGTAGCTTACAAAAATTTCAAGTTTGCTCACAAAGTTAGATGGACAAGAACAAAGTCGACATAAAAATACATCACCATGGAAGAACTATGTTTTAGTGTTCTGGTTTTTTTGAGGTTTTAAATTTATCGTTACTTTTAATTCCCAGATATTGATTTAAAAATATTTCTAATATGTATCCTCAACATGCATCTGCAATATCTAGTCACCTATTATGAAGCAACACAATGTCTTGGTGTGATAATGTTTTTTCATGTTTACTTGTAAATAAAGGAGAGAGGTATTAAAACTACGTATAAATCAATAGCATCATGGCTACATTATTTTCAGTGGGTTTTTGACCAAACAGTATGGTCTAAAGACTGCTGCCAGTTGGCAGACTGTACTTTTTGGGCTGTACACAGTACCATGCAATAGCATACTTAATTGTTAATACAGTAGAAGATTAGGTATTATAACGATCACTGACAGAAATCAAAAAGCTGCAATGAGTAAAATGAAGACTGATGGTGTCTTGGTTTTTTTGAAACTAATAATAGGTAAACTGTTAAGACACTTGTTTGAATTTGAAACAGCATTTTTGATGAATAGAGATATCCTAAGATGGTAAATATAAAATTAAGCTAAACAAAATAAACTTGTCCTGTGAGTATCACCATTAGCATAAGTAAAACCAGAAGATAATGCGCTTGCTTCTTCAAACTTTTTGTATTACCATAAATCTAGGACACACTGTTCAACATGGAAAATGCAGTCCAGAATCAGTGTCTTGTTCAAAGCAAGGATTTGACGCAGTTTCCCCTCACAGAATACCTGAAAGAACTATTCCTATCTTTTCAGTTACAGAATAGGGGGCCATGAAAGTGTCTATTCTAGAAGGAGCCTGAGAGCTAGGATATCAATCATCAATTTAGCAATGCACATTATTTTACACCAAAAGAACTGTCTTTCACCACAAGAGGGTCCCTACAGGACACCAAGGAATATGCTATGAATCTACAGACCAAACAGGTGGTTTAAAGAAATACACAAGACTAAAGAGAAAGCACATAAAGCTAAAGAAAGTAATTTTGGTTCAGACATTCCACCTACAGAATGAGCTTCCAGAGACAAATCATTCCCCTTACTAAAAAAAACAAACAACAAAAAACAAACAAACAAACAAACAACAACAACAACAACAACAACAACAATCAAACAAGCACAAGGAAAAAAACAGAAGCAAACAAAAGCAGACCAATTTCCTATACCATGAGCCATCATATTTTGCAAAAAAAGCATATCCATCTGCTCCACCCCCAAAAATACACAATCACAAGGGAAAATAAAATGGAGGTAAAACACAAGCCAGATCTTTTCAACACCCAGAAAAACAAAAACTCCTGAGAATAATAAGAACATAGGTACTGAAAATACTGATATTTTGAGGTGGTAGGCAGTAGCATAAAACTCTGAAACAGAATACAGCCGTTAACAAAAGTAACAGACACAGGATGTGACATGACCTTTGTCTTTCCACTGCCCTCCAATAATGTCAAGCCTATTACAGAAATGTAAAAAGGTGCCAATGAAAACATGAAATTTAGAAATAAAAAACAATTTTCTGTTTTCTTTCCAGTTGTTTTCAAGAACCACAACTTTATTTCTCAAGTAATTCTCAAATAAAATAAGAAGAGCCACTGAAATTAAAAATAATTACAAAATGTCTTACTGCAGACACAATCATAATTTTCCCAAAGCAGCATACTATAGAGGTAGACCTCCTTAGCTTTATACAAGGCTTCTCAGTAGACAATCTGAGAGTTTTGGACTATTTTCTTAATTTGGCTTTCTCACCACAAAATTTGGCTTTCATTTTCTCACCACAAAATTATATCTCAACGCAGTTTGCACAGAATGACTGCAAGAAAATTGTGCTTTTAACAGGCCCCACTCCAAGATCTTGCTTATTACTCTTGACAATCCTAAATATTAAATACTACCCCACTTTAGCTGCAAAGTCAAGACTTAGTAGTAAAACCTCACCTTTAGAAAGTAATGAAAAAAGGAACACACACACATGCATGCACAAAAAAAAAAAAATATTAAGAATACCACATATGACTCTTGTAGGCACCTTTACGTTGTTGGAGTTGTTACCATTAAAAAAAAAAGAATAAATGTGAATAAGAACATTGTTCTGAACATAAAGGCCACCACCCTGGATGACTAGAAGAGTCAAGTTCTCCAGCATTCTGCTACAGAAAATAAACAATATCCAGAAGTAGATGCCTGGAATACCTGAGGTTAGAGCAAAGCTAGCATGCACAATACTTCCACTAAGACTCAGGGGCTTCACTAGCCCAAGAAGGCTCCCATCTATTTAGCAAACAGACCCCTATCAACAGGCTCTAATTCCCAGAAAAAGATTTAATTTCAGAAGCAGTTTATATGGCAGTGAATATAAAATCCAAGAAGGTGCATAGAAGAGAAACATGGCATAATTTATTCAGATGCTAAATCACTTTTGGATACATGCATCTTTTGCTAAAACCGTTCGGTTTAGAATCAATTAAAACTTTAGCCCCAGTCATTTGATAAATGTCTTTTTTTCTTTGGGGAAAAAATATCCAAAAGGCTAGTATCTCAACCAATACTTAAGACTAATACTTTAGTTCTGGTGCACCCTTAAACTACTAAACTAGATTTCAGCTGGGAAGTTTTTGGAAGTGCAGTTTATGAGCCTGTGAAGGAAAAGGAAAAGGACTTGAGCAATTTTATCCAGTTGCTGGATGAAAAGCTAACACCCTCACACTAACATCTTTTATAAAGGCACTTACATAACTTTTCTATCCAAAATGCGTGCTAAGGCACTCTATGAAAGACACAACCCTAACCAAAAGCACAGAACAGAAAACAAACTCTTAACAGAAACTGAAACACTTTTACTGTGATAGATCTGCACAGGTTGTCCTGAGGGGTTGCGGTCTCTGGGAATGGAAATATCAAAACTTAATGGGGCAATCTGTTCTAGGGTGGGGTGCAACAGATGCTCTCAAGGATTCCATTCCAACCTAAATGATTTCACAATGCTGATTAACAAGACAGCACAGAAACAAAAGAAGTTCTTAGATCTAAAGGAAATTAAGCAAACCACAGCAGATGAAATGAAATTACACTAAAGAAATTATCTGGTCAGCAACAACTTTATATTTCAACTGAAAAGATGCTAGAAAAACACATTAACATTACCTATGTGTATATATGCTTTCAAATTACTTGTCCTTATACAAAGTTTTCATATGAAATATAACATTAAAATGGATCAACTATCTACAAATAATTTCATCAGTTGTCTTTCCACTTGAAGAATTTTACTGAAGACCACTCAGTAAATTAGGCCATTTTAGTTCCCATTCAAATTCAGAATATCTTCACAAAACTTCTTTACAAAGTTAATCACTTTAGAGAAATGCTATACTGAAAAACTTGCCTAATTGATGAGGCTATCACCTCTTTTATGTATTAAAATCTGGCTTCCTTCTCCTTTATGTAACATACACATGCTTAAACCTGTCAAATGTATTGATGGATTAGTGAAATGGAAAAGCATGTAGATGTCTGCACTGCAGTACTTTCAGAGAATCTCTACACAAAGATTGCTGCTTCACTTTCTTTTTTATTAATAATCTGAAATATATCCTGAACACATGTATCCTGTGTCGTTAGAAGGATGATACATACTGGATTCTACCTAGAGCTGGCAAGATTACAGACTGGGTTCTGTTTTCAAAAGCTGTAACCAGCTTCCTGTTCTTTTTTTGCCTGCTTTCCTCAAAGAAAGTTATCTGATCTGATAAAAGACAAAAACCCAAAAATGGCAAGATAATATGCAAGAAACTTAAAATAAATATGTTCAAAATACTTTATTTGCTGATTTCAACACCTGTGGAATGTGTTCATCAAGAAACAAGTAGAAATGCACACGTAATTGAAATTAAGGGGAAATCAGATGCTTAACTACAATTTGTGCACATGAAACTACCAAAACAATTAAAAACTCAGATTTGCACTGTTTCTTCAAAGTTTCTAGTACGTATAATGCTCTTCAAAAAACTACCTGCCGCAAGGTTTTAGTAATACATAATTTATGTTCAACTAGCAAATGAGCAGAACACAGAACTTCCTTCTGCCTCCACCAAATTTGTCTGAGAGTTCACATGTGCATACTAGGAACAGTAAACTATATAGAGTTTCCTTAACTTCTTTCACAAGACATTGAAGATATCCTCTAAATGTTTAGCACTGTTCAGCATTTCCAAACAAGATTTTCACTCAACAGCTCCTTCTCCCCACATATCTCCTACGCAACATGTTTTCTCAAGAAGTCTTGATTCTACCCATGGTAGGAATCCAACGCCAATTGTCACATGTATCAATGCTGCTTGAAGAAGGAAACCTCTACCAGCTTTCAGATGGATGCTTTCTTCTGATTGCTTCACCAGCCCAGGCCTTCGTGGCTTTAACCAGACCACATCCCAGGGGAAAATACTGTTTTGGCTGCCCGCAGCATTAGGCGTCACCTCCTTCCCTGCCACATAATTTTGGTGCAATCCATGTTTGGCAGAGAATTTTTGCCGATTTCTAGAACAAGACCTCACATTAATAAGTACACCTAACTATCAACAATGAACGACCAACTGGAAAAAGGAGGGAAGTTACCTGTGAAGGAAAGCCACAAGGCGAGACACAGAGAAGGAACTTTTGAAAGTACACCCACAATTACTCATTAAACCCTCCCTTCCCAGAAACAGCTTGGGTATATTTAATCTTCATGCAAGGTTGGGGGAGAGATGAAATTACCTCCAAAGGTCCCTTCAAGACTTAAAATTCTCTAAAATCCGTCTGCCTGTTCATTTTCCTCCGAAGTTGCACAAGGCAGTACCTCGGGACTTTTACTCTTTCAGTTCAAGCGAACAGGGGCTTCTGGAAGAGTGAACAAAACAGCTTCAGGACAGGTGGTTTTATCCAGGGCAAGGGCCCAAGCCCGATTTAATTCATGTCTCGGATCGGAGGCGCCGGGTGCCCGAGGCCCTACTCCCCCTCCTTGCCCGCCGGGAGCGAGACGCGAACCCGCGGTCCCAAGAGGGACACGCCCGCCCGGCCCCGGGCCGGCCCTGGCCCCGCGCTCAGGTACCTGGCAGCGGCTCAGCTGCTCCGCCAGACCCCGCAGCTCTTCCTCCAGCTCTGCCACCCGCTGCGTCGCCGCCTCCGAGCCCCTCGAAGCCATCGCCGAAAGCCTCTCGCCCCCCTTCTTCATGGCACAATGCTTCTTCCAGCAGACCACTGCGCATTCCCAGGGTGGGATAATGAGTTACTGGATGTCCCATCAGCAGCTGGGATGAGGCTCAGCCTGACAGGAACAGCACAGAGAGAGCGCACATTGAATTTCCCTCTCCAACAGTGTGAGATGTTGGAGGACTTGGAGCTGTCTGAGCTCTGTGCTCAGTGTGGGTGAGAACCAAGGCCAGGATTATTCAGTCTCCCCCAGGACAGGCAACAGAGGGACAGGGGGACAGAACAGGAGCTCGGGAGCACCGGCTGTCCCGCCAAGGTGCTGAGCGAGGGATGCTGGAAATGCCTAGGAATCCAGCGGATCCCTTCCTTAGCCGTAGGAGCACGTGCCCTGCCTGTTTAGACCCTAGATGTTTACATGTGAACCGTACAGGTCAGGCTCACAGGGTGGGTCAGGCTGGAAAGGACCACAGTGGACCATCGGGCCCAACCTCACTGTTCAAGCAGTGAGAGTCATCCCAGAGCGGCACGTGGCACAGGATCGTGCGTGAATATCCCAGCGAGCGAGACTTCCACAGCCTCTCTGGGCAATCTGTTCCCGTCCTCGGTCACTGCACAGTAAAGTTCCTCCTCATGATCAGGTGAACCTTCCTGTGCATTAGGTTTTGCCCATTGCATCTTGTTCTGTCGCTTGGCACCGCCGAGCAGAGCCTGGATCCATCCACTGACGCCCTCCCTTTGGATACTCACAGACACTGATGGGGCAGTGAGATGTTTCTGGGTGTTCTGCGTGGTGCTGAGGCTCCAGCACACCTGAGTCAGATGTCTCATGCCTCTTCCTCATTGTTTGTTTGTTTCTTTTTTCTCTGAATTAAATAGTAACAATTGCAAGACCAAGAGTCAGAGACCTGAGTTTAGATTAGGTCGAGTGTTTTAGGATGCATGAGCACACTTGTATCTGAGACGGGAAGTTTTCAGATTAATCACTCCCAGAGTTGGATTTCAGAGCCTACAACTGAAAGCAAAGGAGGGCTTCTAAGATCTAACCCTT
Organism: Geospiza fortis; assembly: GCF_000277835.1. NCBI lineage: Eukaryota > Metazoa > Chordata > Aves > Passeriformes > Thraupidae > Geospiza > Geospiza fortis. The sequence goes on from NW_005054323.1 coordinate 4,895,366, forward strand.
ACAAATATGTCAAATATTTTGGCTGGTGCCACTATGTAAATATACTCTGTTTAAGACCCAGATATGCAGAGTACCTGGTTTTGTAATAAAGGTTAAACAGCATTGCCAAAGCAAATCATTGCATAGCCTACATGGGAAGCAAAATACTCATAAGAAGCATAGACTGTCCCCCAAACAAATGGAGAAAGAAGTTGAAACGTGGTTGGAATATATTTTAAGCTGGAAATTGCATTTCACCAATGTCAGTATCTTATTACAGAAATACTATACCTGTTTTTGTAGAGAACTATGTTTTCTTTTCCTCTCCATTGTAACTTTTGCATGGTTTTGGGAAAAGTTGCCCTGAATGTACCACTGTGACAAGAAATAAAACTCTTTGTGTGTGTGTGTGTGCATGCAGATAAGCAATAAAGTTTCACACCATTTGAATTAAGATATACATTAAAATGTCCAGTCCTTCCACCTGTGGCCCTAGCAGAAAGATTCCTGCATCCTCAGTGACAGCTGTGCCTGGCAAGTTGATTTTTCATCACATTGATGTCCAGGAGCCCTTCTCAGAGGTAGAGAGTGGCTACAGTACTCAATGCCAAGATTTATCACATAATTTTCAATTAAAATTTTTACTATTACTGCATCTATCATCTGCACAATTATAAATGTAAACATAAAGGTGGGAGACGGCATTTGAGTCTTCTCTGTCCAGTTATATGGAGATTTAAGGAGATTCAACAATTATTGGATCAATGCCACATCTCTCCTTAGAACAGCCTTTTTAATTTTTGTAGTTCTTCACTCATTGTGTATTGTGTCATCATATTTTTCATCTTGCACTTCCTGTCATTTATCTTTGTGTGTTATTAAATTTTCAAATGTTCATATGACCATCAATTCTAACATGTTTACATTTTTAACTTTTTCTTTGCTTTTAGGATCTCCTAGTTCTCTTCTACCATAAATTCTCTATCCAGTCTCTATGATTCTATGTAGCCTTCACTTTTTCCACATCCCTCCCTTTTAATAGCCATATTTTTTTTATTTTTCATCTGTTGCCTAATATTTATATCATGGTCCCCTTGACCGTTTGTTCCCCATTACGCTTGGGCAACAAGAAGCTAACCTTACTTAAAAAACAATGTGCTTAGATTAACTGCTGAACAGCTACAATGACTAAACAGGATTTAAAAACATTTTCCAAGTACAAGGTCATTCAAAGTTGAGCTGAGAAGATTCAGTTATTACAGGGGCTAGGCTCAAAGCTTGACAGAACACAAAACAACAGACCGCAATTCCTTACAACTTTAGAACCTTAAAAATGAAATTTGTGTAGACACAACATGTTACCACAATAAACACACAAGTAACACTCCCCCATAACAAGATATTTATTTTAAGGACATAATATTTTTGTATATTGTTTAACTAACATCACATTTGTTTCCTGCTATTTCACAAGCTTATTCCCTATAATATAAAGATTCTAGTTATTAACCCAAACAGTATTCATGATAATTCTTAGAAAATTTGAGAAAATTTAAAATGTGGAGTTGGCAAGTTTTGGTGAATTGGGAAACATTGACTTGTATTGGAGTATTTTGTACATTATGTTTCTTCCTAGTCTTCATATTTTGGAACCCTGCATTTACAGTCATCAAATTCATGAGACTGTTAGGCTAAATTCTTTCAAAACTATTTTCCCTTTGGATTTCACCTTTTTAAAATTAGACAACGTTTATTAGAACTATATTGCACAATTGAAACCTATTTGTTATGGCTTTTGCTTTACAGTTCCTATGAATGTTACACAAATGGAAGTGCTCCCCAAGTTGCTTCGGTGACAGAAGCAAAATTTTTTTTTTGTTTGGTCGGTTGTTTCTTTTTTTTGCTCTTGGGAAATTCTACATGTTTCTTTGAAACAGGTTCATGTTACAAACATGTTGCGTTTACTCCTGATCACATAATTACTTTTTTTTCTGATTGTATGTTTCTTTTCCTTATCATAGTGTAAAATATAAAGTTAGTCCATCCATTGTGGCAATCCAAAGACTTCATTATTAGAGGTAAAGACACGTAAGTACATAATAGATAATTTTCATTTTCCTTTAAACAAAAAATGACTTTACTAGCCTGGTTTGAATTAAAAATGTTAACATATTATGCTAAAGAATTTGCATTTGTCCTTGGATTTTTCATGTTGACTGTTCATATTTGTCACTACTAGTTTGCTAGGAAACAGCATCATCAAACAGGCGCTTTCTGAAAGATGTTTGTCAGCTAAAGTGAAAAGAACAAGTCAAAATTGTTGAAATTATTTCTAGCAGGTTTTGGCAATGTTCTCAATATTTTAGGAATTTCTATGTTTCTCAAGAGCATATGACAACCCTAGAAATAAGTTAGATCTTGTTTAGACAACAAATTCAAAACATACTTGCCTCCAGTAAAAGTTTCTGGAGGTTTTGTGATGTAGGTTTGAGTTTGGGTTGGTTTGGTGGTTTTTGCTTGTGTCTGCCTTGTGTGGGGCTGTGGGAGACATTCTCTCCACTACTGTGACAGCTGTATATAATAGCATGACTATGGTCATAGGAAGAACGGGTATATAAAAGTGGAAAGTAAGGAGAAGTAATATCTGATATTGGATTACCCACCCCCACCATAACCAAGAGAACTAAGAGAACAGACTGCCCATATGGTCATAAAAAAAAAAATTCATATTGAATTAGCTGATTTTGAAGAAGTGAAGCTGGAAAAGGTCAGCATGGAAGCCTAGATTCACTGATGTACAGGCCTGGAGTTTTACCACTAGCACGACTCACTTTTCACTCAATGTGAAAGCGCCATCTTATTCTCATAAGCAGAGAGTAAGATAGCAGAGGTTTGATTTGCACCTGAAAAGACAAGAGGTAGAACCAAGTAGCCTCTAGAATGTATCAGTTTTATTGCTTTAGTTTACTGCGTACTTTTCTACTGCACACTATGCCTCTCTTAAAGGCTCGGTAAACATCAGTCAACAGGTTACATTCCCCAGAAGGGCCACATCATGATGCCAGAGGAGTCTGTAACATGGCCCTGTTCCACTTACCTTTACCATGGAGAAGGCTTCAGTTTTTCGTTGTCTTTTAAATGAGGTCACAGACCTTAGCACTACACCCTTCAAGGCAATGAAAAATAAAAGCCAGTAATATAAAGCAGGGCATGTCAACCGAACAAAGCGCAGAGGGAGGAGGTGATTAACAGTTCTGGATGAAGTCTTCCCCGCCCGATAGCACCTGCCAGAAACGGGAGGCTGTGAGGGAGGAGTAGACAGCTGAAGGTCATTAAGAGGGGGAAGCAGATTCCAGGGTGGCTGTCCTGGCAGAGGCAATATTGGGTTTGTGTTGTGGTAAACTGAAGAGGTGGGTTCAGCTGAGCACTGGGAATTGATTGTTACTTTGTTAATTTGTTTCCTAGTGAAATTGAACGCCAGAAATTTGAGCTTTGACCTTGCATGCGGTGCATAGCCTGTATCATAGACTAACTGGGAGAGTCACCTGGTTATGGAAGGGTTGCATGGAAAATGAAGAGCTCAGTTTCATCACCCTAAGAAAGGGTGTGAAGAATACATGGCCACCCAGGCTCAGTAAGTAAGCCACGATGCCCTTGTTAACCCAAGGAGTGGTTGCTGACAGGGGCAACACCATCCATGACCACCCAAACTTTTTAGAGTGCAGAAGACAGGGATGAGACGCTCCCTCACCCTAGGGATTGCAGCTGAGAACATACACCTACACGTCCTCTCATTGTAGTCATTCACATGCATACGACGCAAGAGCCATGAACTTGTGAAAGAGCCTCAAAATTACCCGTTTTTAATACTAGAAATAAGGTTTGCAACAGTTTGTATGTTTTTGTATTGGACGCTGCTGCACAATGCAGTGAAATAGACTGATTTTCTGACTGGGGACAAATGAAAAGTATAAGTACTGGAATTAATAAAATAAGAAATTAAAATTCAATTTTAAAATTGCTACATTTCAAATCTCTGTCATTCTGAAATAATAAGAGAATTTTGAATACAAATTTTAAAGTGAATGACCTAGGCAGGCTGCAAAATTGATGGAAGTATATCTTACCCCGTTTTACATGACAGAGAGGTTGAGATGTAATCAGGCTAAGTCACTGCAGGGTGCACGGCAGTAGCATTGATAAAGCTGCAGATATAAAAATAGGGCATAGATCAGAACCCAGTAATGTTTATGCTCAGAACAGAGGCAAGACACATGATTTTCAGGTCTTTGTTTAACAGTTCATACTGTGTTAAAAAAAACAAAGGCCTTAGGAAAATAAATAAATTGAAACAAAGTATAAGCTAGTAGTTTAGTCAAAAACCATTTGCTGCAATTAAAACACTTTTTCTAATTCTATCAATGTGCTTAAATTAATGTTATATGTTATGCTACAGACACTAGCTTTTAAAGAAGAAAAAATATTTGCTTGCACTCTAAGGTAAGGAGTTTTTGACATCTTGTTATGAAATTCCTCTTGCCTCAACTACCTTGCTGAGTTCTTTGAAATTCTGAGGTAAATGTCTGTTTGTTTCTGTTTGTTTTCAAATTTTCAGTTGACCATCAGGTTTAACTTGGAGTTATTTACAATCACTTGAATTCAGAAACTACTTCAGATGAACAAGCAAGATTCTATTTTTATTATCTGTGTGCACCGTGGCAGTAGCTAAGAGTTACTGGGAGGGCACTTTGTGCTGCAGTATTTTAGTTGCTAATGCTGTTCCCAAAAGCACTGTTTGCTATAAATTCCGAGCCCAAGGGAATACAGAACAGATACTGCACATTGCATTCTAGGGTGGTACTGCAGGCTCAGCCCAGCATGAACTCTTCTTGCAGCCTGAACTCCATCATCACAGTGGGATTCAACTGACTCAATTCACCGAGATAGAGCTCGTGTATTTTGGCAGCAATGCAAAGTTGTGCATTTGAACTTTCCTTTCCTTTCCTACTGTGGCTGATTTTAGTGTAACAAAGTGAGACTCCATATCTGTTGATTTAAGTTTTTAGGCATAGTTTTTACTCATCAGAGTTGCTTCCTTTAGAGACAGAAAATATTTAAGAATAAATACTACCTAAATATCTGTATTTTTAAAAAAATTAAATGAAGCATTTAAATGAAAACTGCATTTAAAATTACCTGGAATCATTCAAAACCAAAAGATAATTCCTGCAGAAATTAAGGGGGCTTTTAATACTGAATTTCGATAAATGTGTTTGTCTTGGTTAGTTTTCTCAGCAGTTGTATCCTATTAATGTGCACAAGATAAGAATTGATTTAAGCATGTAAAATAATTTAATTATGTCTGATGGCAGACAGTAGAAGGGTTTAGAGGATAGATTTTCATGCTTACTCATTTGTGAGGGGGACAGGCAGTTGTTAAATACTATCCAGTTTTGAATTTACAAAAAAGCAGAAATAGAATTCTTGGTACACTTGATTTTCAATTCAAAAGTAAATAAACAACATTCTAATAGAGTGTTAGAGTGGTTTGCCAAGAATAATTACATTCCTTTTTTTTTTCCCAGAAAATGAAACTTAATTATTACCAGCTCTCACAATTCTATTGGAAGATCCCTGTCACTTTACTTAAAACTCCTTCTGGAGTCCTTTGATTACATAAGAATTTCTAGGGTTGTTTCTTATTATGCTTTTAGCACTTCTATCGCACAGTATAAAAATATGGCCCAAATAGGACCTAAGAGCTCAAAAACTGAAAATCAAGTATAAATAGCTAAATTAGAAATCACAAATTTATTTTCCCTCAGACCAGTGGTTTTTGGACACTTAGCATAGGTAGCACTAGATATCTCTTGAAAACCACAGATTCAAAAAAGCAAATTTGGTTGTATGACCCAAACGGTGGTAGAAATATGCTAAATGAAGACTAGTTACATATACTAAAAAATTGATGCTAATATTTTTCATTGCTTCAATTGTCCAAACTTACTACAATGTGATATATTGAGAGTGTGAATGATACAAAGGAAATATGTAGCCCAAACAGCAATTACATTAGATCATGTGTTGATTTTCCTTCACTTTCTTCAGGGAATGAGGTACAGCTACAGGTAGAAGAATATACAGTCTCATGTTGCAAGCTAACTCCACTTTTTCATTATCTTCAGTTGAGTCTTTGTATTCCCAGTGAGTGTCAGCTTGACATCTGTCTCCCCTGACCAGTCCTGCATCCTGACCGTGTGACTCCTGACCATATAATCTGTTTTGCAAGTATGCTCAAAATTATCCAGTTACTGAGTTGCTCTGCTATTCTGCATGAGCTTTATGGCAGCATTTTGTGATCTAGAAAACCCTTTGTGTTAGTCAGGCTTTTATCTTTTCTAAGGTATCATTTCTGAGAATCCAACCACGTTAATTTAGATGCCAGTACTTTGCAAATGACCTCTGAATAATCCAGCGGCAGCTTCAAATACAGTCTTTGCATCCCTGGCCCCCTGTGCATGGCTAAGACTTCCACATAAGCTCTTATATGAGGAGCGGAGCAAGCAGCAGAAGACAGTAGCTTCTTAAAATGTTGCAGTTTGATGGATTAGATGGTAATATTTGTATAATTTCCAGGAACACTCAAGAAGATAACTTGGGGTCTGTGAATTCTTATCTGTGTGCATAATTTTGGTTTTGTCTACAGCAAATAGGGTATACTTATGTGGCATATTTGAAGAATCTATCATATGTTGTTCTAATGGGATTATTTGTATTTTGCAGGTACATTGCACATTGCAACAT
>NW_005054323.1:4902182-4952677 GCF_000277835.1 Geospiza fortis
GACAGAGTCGGCGGCACTTTTTTATTCTTTTTTTTTTTTTTTTTTTTTTTTTTTTTTTTTTTTTTTTTTTGTGATGCTAATAATACATAAGTCTGCCAAGTCATGGAGACCCACTTCATACCGAAACCTCTTGGTATGACCATAAACAGAGGAAATGTGGTCTCTTACATTTCCTACAAGTACTTACTCAATTGCATAGTTTTTATTAGAGGGTGGTTCTGAACTCATGCTTCACAAAAAACTATTCTATTATTCTTGTGACATGCAGCACAGGGGAAATAGCTATTATGTTGATTTATATTACAGTTGAAATGTTGTTTGTGGGTCCAAGGTCACACTTGCACTCTCCCCTGACTGACTTCGGGAAGACAACATTTTCAGTCATTGTCCTTTTTCTATATCCCACCATTGTGTAGTGACAGGCTGACCTTTCTATTTGAAAATATTTTACAAGATAGTAAATACACATAGGAAACAAGGTCTGAAGTAGAAGGAGGAATGAGAAGGTCTGTATCATCAAATCACACTGTACAGGCATAAAATAACAATGTTTCAATGCCTGGAGGACACCAATGGAAAGAAATACTAAATCTAAAAGAAAATATTTATGCAAGAAAGTTTCAGCAAAAATTAGTAATTTCTCCCAGTAGGTAAAGAGAACCTGGTTATGTGGATATAGGTCTTTGCTCTTAAATAGGATTCGTATGTTTTAAACATAAAAGTACATCACCATGGGAGTTCCAAAAGATAAACTGTGCCTGGATACAGAAGAAGATTTAGTATTCCAGTATCCCAGACTAAATCAATAACTGGCATCTTATCTGGTCCATTTATTGAGAGAACATGATTTGCTTTTTCTTTGCATCATGTTAATGGATTTCTTTTCCTATTGAATAATACCTCTGCATGAATATTGTTTTAAAGCTTATTTGGGTGTACATTTCCTTTGTACAGATTATATACTTATCTAGGATTATATACAGTGGAGTGTAGCTTACAAAAGTGCTGTTACTTGGATCTGCTATTTTCTAGTATCCAAAGTAATAAAAAAATAATATGTTTCACTGTTAACTTTACACAAAGGTTCAGGTAACTATGCAGCCTCCATCTCGGTTGGAAAATGAAACATCTGGATCTACACATCTTTATCAGCATTCAGGGTAGTAGAAAAATCTTAAAAACATATAACAGAAGGTAAAACAATACCCTTCGTTAATGTGATTTTAAAAATAATTATTTTCATTTAAGTACTTCTGGTTACATTGATAAGGAATTGTCATAGAAACTGTGGTTTACAGAACCAGAATTACCGCGGATTTATTTACGTGCATACTATTGATTTGCTTATTTTTTGCGTTATCTAACTTGCTGTTTCTTGGATTGGAACAGAAGTTGTCTGCCACTGCCTTAAGTCCCAGCAGACATATTGCCTTTGCTTCCAAGCAAAACCTCTTAATGAAACCAGAGAGTACTTTTCTCTAATCTTGAGCCCATGTCTAGTTGCAGCTAATACGAGTTGCAGCTCTACTACCCTCCAGGAGGCCCACCACTTTCTTTCACACTCTTTTACTTTGTATGGCTAAAAAATTTCAGCTGTTTCTATTTATTACAAGATTTTTATTATTATATTTATTGCAAAATTTTATTTAGAACCATGTCAGTTATCACATTATACCTGCCCTTGGTACCTCTTTTGCTTATCAGTGCTTTCCAGTCTGAGCAATGGAACCTCAGTAGTGTCATCTTACCTTTAGAATCTCTCAGAAGTGTTTGTATGTGTCTGTCTGTGATGACTAGGGGACATTAAACCACAAGAGAAAGGTCACACCATTTTTTATTTCCTTCATTCTGGCATGTTCAGGCCTTTCATTGACCATTCCTTTCTCTCATATTTCCTTTCCTTTCCTGAAAAATATGTGCTGTTTTACACATTAGAAACTTGCTATTTCTAAACCTGATTCTTTCTTATTACCACCTTCTGCTCATTTCTGTTTTGATCATCAGTGCGGGTAACATGTGCCTGTTTTTCTTCTCCTTCAATCAGGCCCTTCTTCCAAATCATCCCTGTGGTAATGTTGCTTAGTAGGCCATCCTTCTTTCTGAGTTGGCCCTCCGTGTTCTTTTTTTCACTAGTATTGACTAGTTCTTGGGTAAGCTGGCAGTTTCCTCTATTCCTTCTTCTTCCAGGTCTCTCCTGCAATGTGGACTGCTATAATCTCCATCTTCTCTGTTCTTTAGAGCATCCATTAAGTCTTTCAGTGTCTGCACACAGTCACCTTTGTTTTTCAATCACTGTGTGGCCTTACCAATCATCTTACCACTTATTGCCTGTTCTTTTCTTTGAAAGAATTAAAATACATTTTCATCCTATCTACATCAGTCAATTTTTTCTGCTCTGTTGGATGAGCCATCACATCTCTCTGCAACTATATAGTCCCAGAATTTTTGTTCCTTTCTGATGTCTTGGAGTTGAAGTAGAAGTTGGCTACTAATGAAATGCAGTATTGTGGGAAGTGCTAAAATTTTGTCCTTTCTTGCCCAGACCAGTTACTTGCATCACAAAGTCCTTTTATCTGAGGTAATTGTATAGACTGCACATACCATTTATTTGAGACTTCAGAGGACACATGCTGTCTGTGCAAAGCCTTTCATACACAGACTTTCTCATACATTTAATTTCACTAAATGACACCATATACTACTATCCTAATATAGAGGAGACAAGACCTTCCCGTGTGGGCTGGTTTTGGCTGGGGTAGAATTAATTTTCTTCACAATGGCTGATATAGAGCTATGTTTTGGACTTGTACTGAACACAGACTTGGTAATCCAGAGATGTTTTTGTTACTGCTGAGCAGGGCTTACACACAGCCAAGGCCTTTTCTACTTTTCATGTTGCCACATTGGGGAGGGAATGTGCCACATACCAGCATGCTTAGGATATAAAGTGGGGGAAGAAAGAGGGACGGAGGGAGGATGTTCAGAGGGACGGCATTTGTCTTCTCAAGTCACCATTACTTGTGATGGGGCCCTACTCTCCTGGATATGGCTGAACACCTGCTGGCCCATGGAAAGCAATGAATTAATTCCTGTGTTGCTTGGCTTGTGTGTGCAGCTTTTGCTTTACCTGTTAAACTGCCTTTATCTCAATCCACAAATTATCTACTTTTTACCCTTCTCATTGTCTCATGGATATTGCTGGTGGGGCAGTGAGCAAGCAACTGTGGGACTTGGCTGTCAGCTGGGATGAAACCATGATGCCATGCAGGAGCACTCACCCACACAATACTCAGTAGTATATTCTGGCAATAGGTCCACTCCTGCCTACTACTTCTTGACCCATGCCTTCTCTTTTTCAGCAGTCACATGAGATACTGGGCCAGCTTCCCTTCCAGGAGTCTTTTGGTAGATTTCACAGAGACGTGGGCAAAACACAGAGCTAAACACCTGCTCAGCACGACGGGAAAGTGGATGATGTCTTTTAGGAAGAAGGGGGAAATAGGAGAAGTAGCATCTGCTTCAGACAAAATGCCCAGCAACTACAATTTACCAGAAAGACAGTGAAACTCTCTCCTTCACTTCTACCATGCTGGCCAGTTTTTTATCGATCATATTGTAATGATAATGACCTGGCTAACAGAAGGCTTATAGTTCTAAGAATTTAATTTTCCTTCATATCCAGATGGCAGAAGAGTGTAACCTAATGGATTTTAAGCCAATTCACACTGGCTGGGAGCCTATGCTGAAAGCTACTGCAAAGTCCCAAAAAGAAAACTGGATATAATATAAGTATGGTTTACAGAGCTTGTCTTAGCATATTTGGTAATGTTGGCTCAGTAAGAGTAAAATTAAAGCTTTTGAACAATTCACATATAAATGTAAAGATTTACAGAAAAGAGCTAGCAACTGCCAGTGTCAGATAGTCAGCCTGATGAAAAGGGAACAGGAGAGAGATCAAATAAGGTCAATTACAAATTTTCCTTTTGTTTTTTTTTTTTTTTGGTCATTGGTTTGGGAATTTTCTGGGGGCTAGGAAGAGGAATGAAGCTTTATTGTGTCTCATCTTGAGTAACCTTAGATATTCAGACTGTATTCCAAAGTAGCTCTCCTATATGGATTAGTAGTATTGAAAGAAACCATTAAGGTGTGTCCCTGACGCTTTCCCTTATTTGCAAGAAAAATTTTAACTGTTTTCAGCAAAAACTTGCAAAAGAACATGGGTATGAATCATATATTGTAGTGTTAAGCATGGCAATGCAAACTATGTAAATCTATTTTCACACCTTTTGTTGCTTTACATCTCATACTATACTCTATTGTTTTTTTTATAAACCGTGGTTTTTCCACTATGTTTGGGGCTTAGGTGATCTCACCTCTGTCCAGTTTTTAAAGAATGTACTGCCAGGCTTTACTGAAGGACCTTAGTCTACTGTCTGCCCTTACAGTACTGTATGTGCACAGTAAATCCAGGTTGTCAAATACAAACCCACCCTGTAATACATTGCACTCTGAGTAGGACAAATATTGCACTCACTGTGAAGTTGGTCTGAATGTGCTTGTGTGACATATACATGCTTGTACCATCTGGAGTAAATGTGAAGTATTAAGCATCAAGACTATGGTGTAACTCTCAGGGCCTCCGTCAAACTGGTCCAAGGTCTTCAGACCTCAGCACTAACAGGCAGCATAAAATAGCATAAACAAATAGGTTATTCTGCAGTCTCTCATGTAACAGGATTGTCCTTTCTATTCACATAAAAATATAAAAAAATAACAAGTCTTATTCACGATCATTATCACTGCATCATCAGGATATCTTAACTTTTCATAGAAATACCACTGTATTTTTTCTCTGAAGTAAGTACACCGAGGAGATAACTAAAAGACAGTGATTCAATAGTATAAAAAAAAAGAGAAGTAATGTAGTGGATGTTAAGATGTCAATTTAGTTAATATAATTTTATACATTTTCTAAACACTACAAAAGAGAGACAAAAGCAGTACTGGCCATTCCAAGTGGAAATCCTGAAAACAAAATACTGTTAAACTACTAATGCCTCACTAAAAATAGTAAAGCTAAGAATAATTTGGGACTGTAAGTAAATAGAGGCAGAACCTTGGTAAGAGAGGGCACAGAGAAGGCAGACTTACTGAGCACCTTTTTTGCGTTGAACTTCACTGACAAGACCAGCCCTCAGGAATCTCTGAGGAGATCAGGATAAAGGGATGTTGGAAGGAACACTTTCCCTTGGTTTGGATTGAGTGGGAGAATACCTAGGCAAATCTGACATCCACAGATCTGTAACTCCTGAAATGCCTTGTCTGGCATCCAGAAATGCTGAAAGAGCTGGTGAACACCATGGCTGGGCCACTTTGAAAGGTCATGGAGGATCAGGAGGAGTGCCCGAGGACTGGAAAAAAGCAAATGTCACCCTAGTCTTCAAAAAGAGCAAGAAGGAGCACTCATGGGACTACCAGCCAGTCCACCTCACCTCAATCCCTGAAAAGGTGATGGAGCACCTCATTCTGGAGGCCATCTCTATCTGCAGGGATGGGATTCAGCAAAGGGACATCATGCATGGCCAATCTGATCACTTTCCACAGTGAAACAGCTGCCTAGATAGATGGATGAAGGGAGAGTAATGGGTACTGTTCTACCTGGACTTTAAACACTGTCTCCCTCAACAGCCTCATAGGCAAACTCAGGAAGGGTGGCCTGAATGAGGAGACAGAGAGGTGAACTGAGAACTGTCTAAATGGCAGATCCCAGAGGATTGTTATGAGTGGCACAGGGTCTGGTTGGAGGTCTGTCACAAGTGGAGACCCTCCAGATTCAAGAGTGGGCCTGGTATTGTTTAACTTCCCCATCAGTGCCTTGGATGAAGGGGCAGGTGCCCCCTCAGAGAGTTCACTGATGACACAGAGCTGGGAGCAGTGGCCGATACCCCAGAGGGCCGTGCTGCCCTCAGAGGGTGGAGAGAGGGGCAGAGAAGAACTGTCTGAAATTCAACAAAGGCACATGCAGGGTCCTGCACTTGGGGAGGAAGAACCTGGGCACCAGCACAGGCTGGAGCTGATCTGCTGGAAAGCAGCTCTGAGGAAAAGGGCCCGGGGTTCCTGGTGGACAGCAAGCTGTCCATGAGCCAGCAGTGTGTCCTGGTGGCCAGGAAGGGCAATGGTGTCCTGGGGTGCATTGGGAAGAGCATTGCAGGCAGGCTGGGGGAGGTGATCCTGCCCCTCTACTCAGCCCTGGTGAGACACATCTGGAGTGCTGTGTCCAGTTCTGGGCTCCTCAGAAGCAGAGAGACACAGAGTTGCTGGAGCTGGTCCAGTGGAGGGTGACAAAGATGATGAGGGGACAGGAGCATCTCTCTTAGGAGAAAAGGTTGAGGAAGCTGGATCTGTTCAGCCTCAAAAAGACAAGACTGAGAGGGTACCTCATCAGGGTCTATAAATGTCTGAAGGGGCAGTGGCAAGAGGATGAATTCAGGTGCTAGGTTAACCAGAGAGACTGTGGAGTCTCCCTCACTGGAGATAGTCAAGAATTGTACCTTTTGGGTACAATTCTGTGCAATATACGCTGGGCTCACTCTACTGGAGGTGGGACATTGAACCAGATGACCTTTTTGGTGGTCCCTTTCTGCATGACAATTTTGTGATTCTTTGAACTAAAGATTCTTTGAACTTCAGTTGCTGTTTTATAAATGTCTATCAAACTGTCACCACTAAGCTGACCCATTATTACCCAGTATGTTTAAAGATAACAATGGATATTTGGCTACTAATAGATTCTTCTTGTTTTATTAGTGGATTTCAAAAATACTCTGATTTCCAGAAAGGATGAGCAGTAAAAGCAATAAGTCTCTTACAAGAATGCATGAGTTTGATAATAATTAAGGTTCCTGCAGTGATATTCTTGTACAGTTTCTCTATTATGCTGTCTCTAAAACAAACTGTATTTATTAATAGCATTTACTATCTAGAGATAATTTACCACAGATAATTAATATGTGACAGGACAGAGCTATATGAATGATCTGTAAGCTGAGAAAGCATTCAGTTTGATTGAGGGGCTCTATCCCAAGATACACACAAATTGTCAAATGTTACCACTTAGGGCCAAACATAATTAGCCAAATGCAGTTTCAACTTAAAATTGTTAAGATGTGTGTGTGTAACAGCAATAATGTTAATACAGTAGTTATCGCTATCAACAGTAGCAGTAGTAGTAGTAGTAGTAGTATCAATATTATTACCTCCTTGAAATTATTGGGTGGGAATAATAATTATACGGTTTTGTGTTCTGCTTTACTGTTTGTTAGGGTTTGGTTATGTTGTTGTTGCTTAATTAGCTGAATGCTATTTTAAGTTCCTACTGTGTATTGACCTAGTCATGGGAATTGAATCTATGTCTCTTCTCTATTTTTGTGAGTCAAACAAGTAAAAGGAGCTGGAATGAGATGAACGCACCTTATTGGAAGCCACAAAGTTGTAAGAGCTGAGCTGCAGCAGACCTTGATTGAAAGGACACTGAAGTGTCCAAGGAGAGATTAGTGAACAAAAAAAGTATCTGTTTACTTAATTGGAGAGAGTAACAGGCCAACTTTTTGCCTTTCTCAGATACTAACAATGTATTTGGTTCACTTTTTTGTTTCACGTCTGGTCTGAAGAACACACAATACCAAGTGCACCTACTTGTAATTCCTTCAGAAATGAAAGCAAGAGTCTTTTTTGTCCAGTTCACTGCTCAGCTCTGTGGTGGTTAACCCGTCTTTCAGCTAGCACCATCAGCCACTACTTAGACTACAGCAAAAGTCTTCTACATAATAGTACATGCTGTGCTCTACACCACACAAGACCTCAGTTGCTGAAACAATAATTTCCAGATGTTTCTGAATAAGAGTTTCCACTTCTGAAACCTGGATATAGAAAATAGTTCCTTTTTTACTTTTGATTATCTGAAGACTGAAAAGGCATCCTTTCCAGGCATCCTGAAAAGGCATAGTCCTTTACAGGTAAAGGATTCCTAGTCAAATTTAGGAACTATGAAAATGGTCAGAAGTGAATTTCCTGGTGATATACATCAGGAACACATATTCTAAAAAAATTAAAATGAAAAACCAAGCTCGTCAGTAGTACAGATCTTGTTTTGTCATGAAGCTATGACATAATTCCATCAGTTCAACTGGAACTTCATGTTTTCAAGTGGACTGTGGAGAATGGAGTTTTTCCTTCATTTTAAAAAGCCAGGGTAAAATTTCTATCTTCGTAATCTTGCCCTCAACCAGCAACTTTTCTTCCTGAGTGGGAAAAACGAATCCTGTTAACAGAACTGAGAGATACTAGAGATGAGAAAAACCTAGAGTAAAAAAGGAGACTGGATGAAGCTTGAGAAGGGACAGGGGATATAACCAAAATGGGGATAGGACAATAAGTGCAATGGCAGCTAGAACCCTATCATTTCAACTAGAATCGCTTACAACATGAGTTTTCTTTGTTTTAAGATTCCTACGCTTGGAGCCATAAACTATGTCAATAATTTTTTTGCATTTTCATAAATCTGGATAGGCTGTCAGTTCACTAGCACATTTTGTACACACAGTACCTCATTTTGAAGACTTTCTAGATTTGAGTATCCAAACGCTAGCTACCTTGAATTCTACAGCAGTGTTTCATATGTCATAAAGCATCTCAGCAGCTTAAATGATGTCCTTCTTGGAGCTACTCTCTCTGATTTATATTTCACAGCTTCAGAGTCATCTGATCAATAGAACAAAAAGATAAAGATTTTTAAAATATTTGATAAGAACAATTACTCTTCACTTTGGAAACCAAAGAGATTCAGATTTAAGAAAAATCCTAAGTATTCATATTACTAGCCTTTATTTTATGCATGTAAAATAATGTGGGTGACCTGTGTTTCAGGAATACTGAGTAATCACAGGTCTATATAGAAGTTTTTCAAACCAAAGCTGCTCACTAGAGGCTCTATAAAGATAATGTCTTCTAAAGTCTATGAAGATACGACTTCTAAACCTTACTTGTTTAAAGGTAGGCATGAACAGGCAGTATTTGTAAAATTAGAAGATATTTCCTTCCTTCAGTTGTTTAACTTCTCAACTTATGGTTGCATGAATGTAATAGTTTCATTGACCTTTTAACTAGAACCCATAGGTTTCAAAGACTCACAAGAATTAGAATGTCTTTAAAATCAAGCTAAAAGCAAAACAAGACCAAAAATTTTTTTTCCTGCATCATAAACCAGAGAACAAATACTCATTGTTCCTTTTTTACCTGTTTCTGATCACTGTTTGCTAAAACATAAATCTCCATTGACAATCAGCTGCAGCAGTAAAAGAATTTATCCCATCTTATCCCATTCTGAGAAGTGATTTTTGCCATTCAGAGCCAAATACAGATCTTCCTTTTCATGTTTCTTTAAAGATTAAAAAGGAAATGAATAAATCCTTGAGACATAAATTACTCAAAGTAATTAAAAATCACAATAACCACCATCATTTACCTGATATATTATACTTCGTTTTCTGATTAAACTGTGAAGATTTTTTGTTTAGATACCCTCTGCATTCAATATCTGTCCATTTCTGTATTAGATATTCTTCCTTTATTATCTGACTTGTTTTAGAGAGATGCTCATGTAGTCATAAACACATACTTTGTTCTAAACGGTGTAGTATCTTATATGCATACATACATATGGCTTATAACCAACTAAACAAAGCTGCTCAACCTTAACATATTGGCTTTTTCTCCGTGGGCATAAGTTTATGAATGATTTTTAAACATACAGTAGTATTACATAATTACAAAATTACCTTAGCCAAGTAGATATATTGATAGACCCTCATGCTCTAAGTGGAAAAAGCGCCAGTAAGTGGGCTTTCACTTGAAATATTTAATAATGTAGTCTTTTTCAAGTGAAACATTAGCACTAGGTTATGGACCTGCACTCAAAACCACAGTTAATCAGTGATCTAAATAATTATTCTTTTGATGAAGAGCATCTGATATAGCCACAAACACCACAGTGTTAATGCAATGGGAATTAAATTCTCAATTGATCTTGATGACCCTCTGAACTAAATCTGAAATATCGTCTGTATACTGAATCCATGTAAGTCAAAACATGTGCAGTGCAAGAGACAGAGACTTGTCCACAGTCTTTCCAATTCCTGTACAAAATAAATTTTGTAATTTTCATACAAAGAATGTTCTTCTGTTTAGTTTATTGATTTTGTTTGG
The DNA here is from genome assembly GCF_000277835.1 of Geospiza fortis. Classification (NCBI taxonomy): domain Eukaryota; kingdom Metazoa; phylum Chordata; class Aves; order Passeriformes; family Thraupidae; genus Geospiza; species Geospiza fortis. Next base: position 4,912,446 of record NW_005054323.1, read on the forward strand.
TATTTCCTATGACAATTGGCTGTGATGTGATCTTTAACAACTTCCTCGGACAGTGTGTGTACTAAGTCTGACAATTATAGTCTTGAATCATAGGAATCTTGAGAATTGGCATTTGTGAGCCAGATCTAGAAGAGCATGTGCCTTTATGCTTCTTTATGATACATAAAACATATTTCAATTCATGTAGTTTAGTTACACATATTTCAGATGTGCAGACTTCAGAACAACAGAATAAAACTGATTTTGATTAACAATATGAACACATGTTTAGACATTTCCACATTTACTAGTGCTTTTGTATTCTCTCACCTGAAGGTGAAGAAGAAAAATGTCCGCAGTGAAAATCATATCTGATGTATAACTAAATTGAAGACAAATACTAAGCGGCTTTTTCTGAACATGTATTAGAAAATTACTAGACTGATTTTAAGGGGTTTCTTTACTTAACAGATTTGCAGTCTAGCATGGTAATAGTTCAGTTCAAATTAACTCAATAAATGCACACAGAGCAGTCATCAGGGATTCTGCTACCTGGAAAACACTGGGAAAGTCAGAAACAGCTGTCCATAATAAAAACTAAAAAACTCCTTCTTACATACATACAAACAGATAAGTAATAAGTATATGATAATAGGATTTTGCATACGTGTAGTATATATTTTTCTGTGCTGTAGCAGCAATAACAAACAAAAACTTTGAGACTCCCCTAATGAAGTAAGTATTCCTGTATTACAGATGAGAACTTTTAGAGAGAACATTATTTAGTGACTTTCCCAAAATATTGGAAGTAATTTTGAAACTTACAACTTAGTTTCCAACTCTGAGATTCTTTTTACTATCCTACAGAACTTCTCCTATTTAATAAATAGTTGCATTTTATGCTGCCAACCTGCCTATAATTCACACTTCTCTCTGGAGGAACTAAGATGGCATTTTAAATCTGTCTTATCTGTGCCTACATGTTGAGATTTGCATTTTTGTGCTGTACTGAGACACAAAACTGTTGAATGCCTCTTGCTTCATTCTCAACCTCTCACCAAGGACTTACAGGTACTTCTGGTCTAACAGCCTTGCCACAGATATAAAAATCACACTTTTCTTTGTGTGAGCCATTCTAACCATTTAGCATTTTTTCCCCCAAATATTCTTACATACACTTGTCAGGTGGATCCCATTTGGGTAGAATTTACTTTGGGTTCGTAAAGTCCTATTCACAGTTATGTGATCACACATAAAAAGACAGAAATAGCAAAGCAGCGAAAAACCAACACAGTATTTGAAACAAACACTGCAGATATTCACTTTTCTATTGTCTATATTGCTAAGACTTTACAAATTTTATAACAATTATTATTTAATAGGAATACTAAATATCTGGCCAGATCTGTGGTAACCCAAGAGATCAGGAAAGCTCTGAGGGACTCAATACATTCTCATCTGAAAATAATACAAAGTTATTAATACAAATAATACAAAGTAATAATACAAAGTAATTAATAAATATTTTAGGCATTCCCATTGTGTATTAAACGAACTAAAACTGTTCCAAGGGAGCTGTTCCATCCTCAGACAAAAAAAAAAGCCTTTTAAAATTTTCCATAAGGCATATTTTTGTCTTAAAAAATAGAAACAAAGCTAATAAATTACATTTTAGAACTCTGTTTAAAGACACTCATGGAGGGACTTATACTAACAGAACTCAGAAAATTCAAACATGGTAGTAGAAATATAAATGTAAGAGGGGTGTAATTCATGCCATTATACCTGTTTGAAACGATTTGTGTGAGTTAAGGATAGAGTGCCAGCATAAACTTCGAATTTATTGGCTTTTGTTGCTTTAAATCACACCTTTCACATTATTTAAACATAGTTTTTGTATTTAATATTCAGAGTGATAGAACACGTACATTTGGCTGTAGATAGATACATAATTCATGTTGGTAAAAAGCATACCTTATAACACTTAGAAGGTTTATTAAACTTGTTTCATCTGATATAGGATAAATTCTGTAATTGACAGCAAGTCATAGGCAGATCATACATTTATCATATTTAAGATTACCTTATATCTTTATGGTATAGCAGCTATTCTGCTTTAGCCTCTCATGGGTTTGGGATTTTTTTTCTTCTCTTGGAGAGAAAATACATGAAATATGTTAATGTTCTTTAAAATTACTTGAACCTGAGCTCCAACATGAAATTAGTTTCGTGGCCTCAGTTCAGTCCCTGGCAGACAGTTCAGTCTATCAGGAAAACCATCACATGTACTTTGGCACCAGTCAACAGGACCAGCAGCCTCTGATCTAAGGAGACCTAGGCAATAAGCAGGGGGGGTTAAATGATGTCTAATTTTAGGGACCATGAAATCTTGAAGTAAGAAGGGGAGGGAGATATTGTGCAGGGAGATTATCTTTGTACTCCTTGCTCCCTCTCAAGCTTATAGTTCATAAGCCAATTATTTGAAATTATTCCACCTATTTGATGAGGAGGGATAGAAAAAAAAATTAAGATTGCTCTCTCAGACAGTGAATTCTACTGAAATATGTTGACACTAGAATTTTCTTTCAAGTGATTTCTGTTATCTGTATAGCTTTACCAATATAGACTGGGAAGAGCCTTAGTGTGGAGCAGGCTACAGCTAGACCATATTTTTATAAGCGTCTGCATCCTAATGGATTGAAATGTTAAGAGCCAACAATAATTTGTTTGACTCTTTGCTCCTGCTCTTGGTTGTTCATAACTACAAAGCAGTATTTTAGTATGGAAGTTCTAATGCTGGCCAGACATATCTAAATTAAGTAGATGGGTCAAGGTGACTAAAATACCACAGTGATTATGACACAAGAGCAGCTAACCTCTACATTTTTAAAAGGATGGATGAAGGTAGACTATTAAGTATGTAAATCCAACTAGTATCTTTGTCTTTCACGGCTTTTATTTGTTTGGTTTCTTGGGAGTCATGTTACATGGAATAATGTTACATGGAATAATGTCCATTTAAGAGGCTTTTTTTCTCAAAGAAAGATAAAAGCTGTATAAAAAGGTGAAAGAACATCACAATTGAGCTGTATGAGTAATATTTCTCTTGACTGTAGTATTTGTACTATGTACAATTTTTCTTCATTTTTTCCCAGAAAGAAATTACTTATTTCGAGGAAGGCCCCAAGAGATTTTTTAAAAGGTTGTTAGAAGATACAAAATAAAGAAGGCTTTGGGAATCATTAAATGAGCACACCATCATAACTAATTCTGTCTGGATATGTATCAGTGTATAGCTATCTGGCTACCTGATTGTTTTCATTTGAGTTTAAGTTTCCATGTTGTGAGTCTTTTATTTCACTAGTTCCTCATTGCAGCTCTGCAAAAACAAGTTTCTCTGGTTATAAATATGATTAATTTACTGACTTTCTTAACTTCATATTTTATAAGGTACAGCCATTTTCAGAGTGTTTGGATTGCAAGAGAGTAATTGAGTTTCTGTTTGGTGTTGCCTTTCTCTTCCTGTCTAAGATTCTAAATAGATACAGGGGGCAGAAACCTAGATGACACTGTAACAAATTATTTTGTAAGGAAATAATAAGAATATTAATGGTAAAGTTGTTAGTGGAGGTCTTGTGACAGCAGTAATTTTTTTTCACATTAGTAACTTTACAGACAAAATGGATGACTTAGGAATCTAAGTTTTGTGAAATTATCCTCAGACTTCAGGTGAACATTCATCTTCTCTGTTAAATATTTTTTAATTGTAAGATAATAATAATATTCTCATATTTTTGAGACATTATGGAATGATTTGCAGTTTTCTCTGACAGATACTGAATTTATTAGAGCAACAGAATAAGAGTTTAGATTCTTTTTTCTTAGTGATCCATTAAAACCTTATTCAAAGGGACCTTGACACTCAAAGAAATCAAGATTCTTAGGAAAAAGTCAGGCTGAAATCCTATGGAAACACTTGTTTCTTTTCACCCTCTATGGAATCAAGATGATGTTCATAATCTGGGAGGTGAGAGACAAGAGGATTGACCATTAAATAAAGAAATGGCTCATTTGCATAGGGCTATTTCCACTGTGCCATTCAGAGTTTGAGTAAGGAGAGTACTTGAAACAAAGATCTTGAATGAGGAACCTTGCTGGCTTTGAGGTGTGACTGGCTGAGTGACAAGTGGAAACAAGCTTGTAAGTGTCAGTAGAGTGGAATATTCCAGTTGAAGTAAAGAAAAAACTGGGTTACAGCCCTAGAGTCCTCGGTAAAGAATTTACAGTCCTCAGAAAATGTGTCCAGCTGTGACGTTGTTCCTTCGGAGCACTGAAAGGAGAAAATTTACATCTATTAGACAGATGAAAATTGTCAAATTTGTTATCCTCCCAAAGCAGACAATCTTTTTTGGCTTTGAAATAAGAACTGATGTAAAGATTAAGATAATCCTCCTTTTTTTTTTTCAGTGATTGCATAAATATTTTGCAAATAAAGTACTTTTAGAAACTTTTTACCATTGTAATAGCAGTTCACATAGATGATTCTTTTTGATTCTTTTCCAGTGGGATGCAGAAAACAAGCTTCTTTCATAGCCTGTCTTGCTGTTTATCCAAGAGACCTCCAAAATTAATGTTAGGAAAACAGACACAAATCATCTAATGCTGAGCAAATTTCACTGGCACCATGTTTCATACTGATGTGTCTTGGACTTAATTTAATGATGGTACGATCAGTTTGATGTTATTGGCTGTTGGCCCTCATCTTGAGAAGTGAGGAAAGACCCACTTTTCTCCTCTTATTTTGATTGCAAAATGCTCAGCTAACTTTAGACTCTCAATGACCTCAACAGAAAAGCAGAAATTTAGGACTCTTAAACTTTCCAGGATTGGGCCGAGATGAGTATGGCTATCAGTTAATTTTACTGCAGTTGTGAAAAATGAGCCATGACACACCTTTTCTCAACAGCTGAAAAATTATATTGTAACTTACTAACATTTTCCTGTAATGCATTTTACTATGGGACCTGAGAGACAGTGTAAACAGTTGTTTGATACACCCTCAGATGTATTGGGATAGGTGGGACGTTGCTTTAGGACAAAGTAATTTTTTTAGTACCATTCACTTTACTTTCTGTTTAACATAGGATTTTTATTGCCTTGTATATATAAAAACAGAAAACCAGAAATTATAAGACTTTTAACATCCTTTTTGTAGTGCAGTCAGGCATTCTGTGCACTCTTTTCTCACTCAGACTATAAATCCTGAGGGTTTTTCCCTTGCAAGCCAAATTTTTCCATCTCTAATCTTGATGTGTTGCTACATCAGCCTACAAAGTAATCTCAGTGCAACAAACTCCTGTCTCCAATACTCCCACAAAAATTGAAAGCCATCCTATAAGTATGATTACACCAAAACCAGAATTTGACCTACTGATTTGAAAGAGCCAGGCAGGCAGTATTTGCCTTTGAACACTTAGTTTTCTTCTTGCTTTCAGAACCACAGTCCTCTGTGTCTTAATGCATCCTGTAGAATTGTATGAACAGAAAAAAACATGATGAGTAATGTTTACAACTTCCATTCTTAGCAAAGTTGTTGTCCTTCATTTCCCACTGAAGTCAATGGAAGCTGAATGTGTTGGAATGAAAGGTGGCACTGAATCTCCACAAAGCTTTGTTCCAAACCATTATGAAGTGCTGACGGAAAAGGATTATTGCAGTTAAGGGCAGTTAGAGCTGAAGATCATGTCTAATTTATGTTCAGTTGTAACAATGGTCTAGGACCTGCTTTGGAAGACCTCAAACTCTGTCAGATATGGAGAACAGCAGGAAGGAACAGCTCCTTTTTAAAGATCAAAGTACCATAACACCCATCCAAATCGCCTGTAATATTGGAATTATTTCTTATAGTAATGAAATTATCTGCCATGACTGTGCAATCTGCCTCCACTATGTGGTGTTGCAGTATAGATTGATTCTTACAAGCAAAAAGTCCAAGTGTAGACTAATCTAATAAGTGATTTTCAGCTTTTTCTTTTCAATGTCTCTGGTTTTGCTATCTCAGTTTGTGGGTGTATAGGATACGAAAATGTAACCTCAAACACTTAGAGAACATCGGGTATGGCCAAAGTTAGGAATTTTGTGTGAAATTCAGCTATTTAGAAAAATTTAACTACATTCAGTGATCCTCTTCTGATCTTATAAGGGAATGACTTGATTGAAGAAAATGAGTTTTAAATGAAAAGGAGACCATGCAGCTACCACTTTAAGTGTGCAGTAGGGGATTTTTGAAATAAGAGAGTTAACATTTAATGACTTTTAACAATTTATATTGTAGTATATATCACTTCTCTGTAGGTTATTTTGATTTTCATGAAAATTAAAAGATTGACCACATTACAGGATGTCTTCTACATAACCACACAACTATTACAGGATAAGATGCAGGCAGTGAATGCTCCTCATAGCAACAGAAATGTTCTCAAATTTTATCCACAAGACACTGACATTGCAATACAAGCACAATGCATTCCTAGCACTTATTTAACAACAGGTTCCTATATAAGCTCATGCATACATTGAATTTTTCATGCATGAACAGTAACTTTGAAGACAGTGACCTATTCATATTCACAAATACAGCACACAGATAAGCATTGAAGGATGATTTAATCTTTGTCAAAGCATGAACATTTTTTCTTTTATTTAATGAGAAAAATAGACAGTTTCATTGCAAGACCTTCCACATAAAATATACTGTTAACGATAAATTACTGCATTTATGTGTTGTAACCAATATTGTGCATGAGCATATAAGAAGCAGAGTATATTGCCTTATAACCTAAATATTAAAACTGTGTTGGAGAAATTCTGAAGTTTTTTTCCAAAGATTCAATTTTCACTGAATAAATCTGAACAAGAACTTCAAACAATGACCTCATTTTAAATTGTTTTTATTTACTTCTAACATGTGTGCAACAACATTTTCAGATTTACCTGAAAATTCCTAGCCAAAGAGAACTGTTTACATTCACAGAATCTCACAGATAGGGAGACAACTTTGTGAAAGAAGCCTTAACAGTTTTGTGGCTCTTAAAATCCCAGGTCTCTTTTTCTGTCTCCTTTCCATAAAAGCAGAACTCTGCAAAGATGCCTGACAGAGATTTCCTCTAACCATTGTATAACAAGGAGCAAGACACAAGACCACTGCTAGCCCACAAAGGGGGAATTTTGAGTTTCTGACTCCTCTGAGATTGGCAAGAGGTGAGTGATATTAAAATTCAGCTTGCTGTACTTTCACCACACAGTCTTTAGTGTCTTTAACTGTTCTGTTTTCATAAGACCATTGGAGCTATGCTGCCACCAGCGTGTAAAAACCCGCTGGATTTTGAAAAGCACTAGCACAAAGCCTGTGCTTCTGTGTTGCATTGGAGATGGATTTTTTACCTTTCTCTTAATATATTTCTGCTCACAAATGCAGCAAACTGATTTTCTAGGAAATTAATTTTTAAATGTTTTGTTTATCCTGTATACACAAAAATTTATCCTACTTTTCCAAAGCAAAACATTGGGTGAAATATTTCATTATAGTAATCAGCAAGTCATCTGGTGAACATGGAAAATGTTAGATAGCCACAGATTGTATCAGGATAATTATGCAAGCATTGTACTAAGAGGTATCCAATGCATTTACCTCCGTAGTTGCAAGTGAATCAGCATAGGGAGAGGCAGACAATGCTATTTCCCTCTGTACTCTGTCAGACCAAAAAGAGAGAGAACAGTATCAATTAATATAAACCATACCATTCAGTGATAAGAAGAGTGTACATATAATACCTTCTGGCACATGTCACTGGAAACACTTGTTGCTTGCCTGTCACAACTGGAGATACTGCTGGAGGTACAGATTCTGGTGAAGAATCTCTAGCAGCCAAGCCATACTGTAGAAACATGTCTTTACAGGCTGCTGTGGTCTGAGGTACAACACTTATCACTGTACTCAGAAGATCTGTATGTTTAGATACTCACTGTACAAATTTCATTCCACAGCACTGCAGATTTTTAGTAGTAAGTCAGGGTGGCTGAAAAGTACAGCAGCTTTCCAGGGATATATTTGCAGGCCTAACAAGATACAGTAATAGAATGCAGCCAGTGCAGTCAAGTTCAACTTTGCTGGAAGTCCAGTCTGCTTGTTTCCAATTTCCTGCCTCATTCTTCTTGTCTGTCCAGCCCTGGCACTCATGTGGACTCACAGTCAGATGCACACAAGACTCTTAAGGAGTGTCCAGGTAAGTGTTTCTTTGCCTCATACATGTGTTTAATGCAGCAGTTCAACTGCAGTAGAAATAATGATAAAAAACTGCTGACACAGACAGAACGGCAAGATCTGCTGTATGTAGCTATTTTAACCCTGAATCAGGCTTTGGACTGTGAATTTGGATGCCATTTTCTCTGTTCTTTGGAGTACAATTCAGAACAGACAGTTGTCAAAGTTGGCTTCAGGCAGAAGTCAAAGGAAGGAGAAGGAGTCTCAGGTGATGGGGGTATCAAACACTTCCTGCCTTCAGAAGGGCAGCTGGCCCCTTAAGGGACTGAATCATGAAGCTGTGATTGCTAAATCAAGGCAAAGGGGCTCCTTAGACAGCACAAAAAAAATGGGGTTTTCTGCTGTCAACTTCACCTCTCCATTGTGAAAAGGGCTGCTTAGTCTGCAACACAACCGAAACCTGAGTGGAGCTCACCCTCCTGCTTCTTTGGTCAGAGCTTTTAAGAGTTTAACTTCAGTGACCACTTCCTTCAAAATGCAGCCACACTGTCATGTGGAATTAAAGATTTGCAAATGGAAGACAAAGAGTTAAGCAGAATCTGACAGAAACAGTACAGCTGTTACCAGCAGATCGGCGGTCTGCATATGACTCAGGTAGGAATTGCAACTTAATCCAACCTCCCACTCAAAGCAGCAGAGTGCATTACAGAAGGTCTATGTCTGGAATGGACATTCTATTTCTTTTCCTCCTAATGTGTGGTAGTGAAGAGGACTTGCCTTCCTTTTTCTTCAACAACATACCAGTGAAAATAAGACAAACACACATTTTAGAAAACAATTTTCAGACAACAGCCTACAAAATACACATTTATATTTTTCTCAGGAAATTTGAACTGTATTAATTATAATTCCCATTATAATTCCTTTAATATTTTGATGAGTAATGGAAAGGTATTTTGAATTGTTACATTTTTTTATTAGGATTGTGACTTAAGTCAGACAGGAGTGGCTGTACAACGATACATTATGGGCCTACATTTTTCTTTAATTAGAAATGTGGCTTTAGTCTGTAGTTTTCTAGTCTGAAAATCCTATATATTCACAGAACACAGTCAGAAATGACCTTACAAAATGCAGGATAGTAGAGAACTAGGCCAAAAATCTCCACTTCATACATGGGTATTTGATTAATAGATATAAAAAGTTTAATTGGGGGGAAAAACGAAGTGCATTTTCTCATTAAGTAACAGTGGTGTGTCCTGGTTTCAGTCAAGTACAGGGTTAATTTTTCACAGTAGCCAAGAGGGTGAAGGGCCTGAAGTTCTGTGGGCACAGCCAAGACTCTCAGGTTATTTGGTACTACCTTACCTTCCTGCTGGGATGCAGGAAAGGGATTCTCACTTTGGAGAAGAAGGGTGTCACTGGTCAGGGGAACAAGTGTGGCTTGCGTAGGGTCCATTTGCCATTGTTGCATTTTCCCAGGCTTGGTGAGAATTCTGCATGTAAATCTCCCTCTCTTTTTACACTTTTGTTGTTAGTGTTATTGCTGTTACTGTTTGTTTTCTTATCTCATTGCTTTTTCCAGTAAATAGCTTTTATCTCAAGCCACGATCTTTGCCTTTTGTGCCTCCAACTCCCCTCTCTGGCTACCCACAGGGAGAAGAGAGGGGTGGTAGGGGAAGTGAGTGCCAGCATGGTTTGGTGGGAGCACTGAATTGAGGAATAATACTCCTGAACCCCACTAAACCCCAACAGTAGTGCTGCCTAGGGCAGTCAAATTTCATGTGGACCTGGACCAGTTGCTTTAGAAAATCTGTATTTCACAACTGAATTGGTATCCAGTGGAAGTTAGGGGACCATCAGCTGTTTTGTGTAGAATGGGCCTTATTCTGTGTTTCTGCAGTTCAGCACTAACTGCTGTTATAGATGATAGAATACAGAACCTGAGAGACCAGGGAATGATGGGATGATAATTGCCATGGTCCTGCTGATGCTGGATGTCGTATTTTATGATCTTATATTCTGGAGGGCTCCAGGAAGGGAGAAGATTAGATGTCACAGCCCAGCCAAAATTGACCTTAGGTACAGTACTTCCTTCTCCCTTTTAAGGACATCTGTCTGAAATTGCACATATTTCTGAATTTTATTATGAAAGAGGAATGCATTTCATTGCATAAAGTGATCATTTTTTCCTGCTGGAATATAGTGTCATTCCATCAAAAATAAATTCCTTCCTAATTTTGACCATCATTGGAACACAGAGATCACGGTGGAATTCTTACACTGTTTAAGAGTTACCCAGTATTAAAGAATGATGGAATAATTTTGGTTAGAAAAGACTTCAAGATTTTCTAGTCTGACCATTAACCCAGCACTGCCAAGGCCACCCCTAAGCTATGTCCCCAGGCACACAACTACATAACTTTTAAATACCTCAGAGATGGTAGGTCAACCACTTCCCTGGGCAGCCTGTTCTAATGCTTGATAATGCTTTCCATGAAGAAATTGTCCTTGAGTGTAATTTAAACCACCCATGGAGCAACTTCAGGGTTTCCCCTTGCCCTGTTGCTGGTTGTCTGGGAGAAGAGGCTGCCCCCTGCCTCACCACAACCACCTCTCAGGCAGTTGTAGGGAGCAATAAGGTCTCCTCTTAGCCTCCTTTTCTCCAGCCAAAACAACCCCAGCTCCCTCAGCCACTCCTCACAGAACCTGTGCTCCAAACACTCCTCCAGCTTCATTGCCCTTCTCTGGATATGCTCCAGCAATTCAATGTCCTTCTTGTCACATGAGGCCCAAAACTGAACACTGAGCTTGACATGCAGCCTCACCAGTGCCAAGAACAGGGGGATGATGGGATGATAATTGCCATGGTCCTGCTGACTACACTATTTCTGGTACAGGCCAGGATGCCATTGGACTTCTCGGCTACCTGGACACACACTGGCTCATGTTCAGCTGCTGTTGACCAGCACCCGCAGGCCCTTTTCTGACAAGCAGTTTTTCAGTCACTCTGCCACAGCCTCCAGTGTTGCTTGAGGTGATTGTGACTCAAGGGCAGGACCTGGCACTTGGTCTTTTTGAACCTCATACCATTGCTCTTGACCCATAGATCCAGCATGTCCTGATCCCTATGCAGAGCCTTTGAACCCCCCAGCAGATCATGCTTCTGCCAAACTTGGTGTCATCTGCAAACTGACTGAGGGGGCACTCAATCTCCTCATGAATGAAGATATTGAACAGGACTGAATTGTGCCAGTACTGAGTCCAGGGGTGTCCAGAGGTCACCAACTGATGGCTGGATGGAACTCCATTGACCACAACTCTCTGGGCCTGGCCATCCAGCCAGTTTTTAACCCAGTGAAAGGTGCACTTGTCCAAGCTGTGGGATGCCAGCTCTCCTGCCACAGGAGAGTGCTGTGGGGGACAGTGTCAAAGGCTTTGCTGAAGTCCGTGTGTACAACATCCCCTCATCCACTGCCTGGGTCACTTCATCATAGGAGGTGATCAGGTTGTCAAGCAGCACCTGCCTTTGACAAACCCAGGCCGGGGGGGCCCGATCCCCTTATCCTGCATGTGCTGTGTGATGGCACCCAGGGTGATCTGCTTCATGACCATCCCTGGCACTGAGGTCAGACTGATAGGCCTGTGGTTCTCCTGATCCTTTTTCCAGCCCTTTTTGTAAATGTGTTCCATTTCCAAACTTTCTGTCACTACCAGGACTAGTTTCCAAACTCCCAGTAACCTGGTGCCGGTCCAGTTTGTTTACAGGACATTTGTTTAATGATGGAAAGTGGCTTGTGACCACTTCCATCAGTACCTTCAGTACCCTTGAGGGGATCTCATCCAGCCTCAGAGGCTGGTGTGTGTCTAGATGTGTAGCAGGTCACTGGCCATTTCCCCTTGGAGTATGGGGCTTCATTCTGCCCAATTTCCATTTTCCAGCTCAGGGGGCTGGATACCTGGGGGACAACTGGTCTTGCTTTTAAAGACCGAGGCAGAGAAGGCTTTCAATATCTCAGCCTTTTCCTTATCCAATACAACGGTATGATATCACCTGCCCACCCCCAACAACCAATAGCAGATGGACATATTTCTTAGCCCCTTTTTGTAATGAATGTATTTGTATAAAAATTTTGGTTGTCTTTTATGGCAGTTCTAGTCAGTCTTTGGCCCTTCTAATTTTCTCCCTGCATAACTCATGACATATTTTTAGTCTTGCTGAGCTGCTTGTCCCTTCTTCCAAAGGTCATAAACTCTCCTTTTTCTTCTGAGTTCAGCCTGAGCTCTGTTCAGCCAGGCCAGTCTTCTTCCCAGACATCTCTTTCAGCACATAAGGACAGCCTGCTCCTGCACCTTTAAGATTGTTTTCTCAAACAATGTTCAGCCTTCCTGCACTCCCTTGTCCCCTTGGGACCACATCCCAAGGAACACTATCAGCCAGTCCTGTAAACAGGCCAAAGTCTGTCCCCTGGAAGTCCCAGGCAATTCTGGCAGTTCTGCTGACCCCTTCCTTACAGCTCTGAGAATAGAAAGAACCTCTCCTTTTGTGGTCTCTGTGCCCAAGATGGCCTCTGACCACCGCAGCTCCCACTAATCCTCTGCTCACAAGCAGTAGGTCCAGCTGGGCACCTTCCCTGGCTGGCTTCCTCACCCACTGTGAGAGAAGTACCAAGGCATGTTTCACACAGCTCAGAAACCTCCTGGGCTGCTCTCTTTCTGCTATGTTGTATTTCCAGCAGGTATCTGGTATGTTGGAATCCCCTATGAGAGCAAGGGTCAGTGATTTGAAAGTTTTTCCCAGCTGCTCATAGAATATTTATTCTGCGTCTTCATCCTAGTGGGGTCTGTAACATACTCCCACCAGGATATCTGTCATGTTGGCCTTCTCCCTGATGCTTATGCGTGAACACTTGACCCTATTATCACCCTAAAACTGAGCTCTAGACATTTGAAACACTCCCTAACATACAGGGCTACCTCACCATCTCTTTTCCTTGCCTGTCCTTTCTGAAGAGTTTAGAGTGATTCACAGCACCTCTCCAGTAGTGCCCCATGTTTCTGTGATGGCAGCCATGTCATAGCTTTCTTTCTTCACAGTGGCTTTCATCTTCTCTTCATTGCCCATGCTGCATGCATTGCTATAAATGCACTTGGACTGTTGATCCCACCCTCCATCTTTCGGGGGGCAGAAGGCATAATTTCTATGTGATTCTTCTCATGCTCTTCTGTGGTTTCTAACATATCAATAACACCTATGTCTTCACTGCTGCATGGACCTCCATCCTTTACCTCCACTGAGAGAGCAGACCAAAGGAATTCACTAGTGCACCATCCCTGAAACATAGGCTTGCTGTCCCCAGGTCTCTAGTGTGCTTCGGGTTTATTCCTTTCCTCTTTTAAACCTAGTTTAAAGATCTGTCATTGAACCCTATGAACTCTATAAAGATCTTTTCCCCCACTTTCAGACAGGTGTTGCCAACTGGCCTGGTGTCACGTAAAAACCACAAAAATTCTACCACTGACACCTGAAGTCACGCGTCAATCTGGTAGCTCTTCCCATTTCTTCTCTCATAATTCTCTGCAACTGGAAGGCTAGAGGAGAACATAATAGTGCTTCTGATATCTTAACCAATCACCTCAAGGCCCTGAAATCTCTTTTGATTGTTCTGAGACTTCTTGTCCAGAGCTTGTTCCAGGATAGGAAGCTTTCTCTTCATATCTTCAACCTCTGCCCCAGAGGAGGAGGGAAGTGGGCCCACTCTACATGTTGGGTCCTCTGTTCCTATCAGGGATTTTTCTGTGACAATGATCCATCTAGTTTTTTTTTTTTTCATGGAAGCAGTTTTAATGCTGGGTGTAGGCTGCCTAAACTTTGACAACACTTCCATGCTATATGAACCATCATGATCATTATTCTTTAGATCCACTTGCAAAGCCTCATACCTCATGCCAGGGTACCTGGGAAGGTGGGGTAGACAATTTTAGTTATTAGATTAAGTTAATGATCACTTCAATTTCCAAAAGGGAATACTGTACACCTTCAAAGCTGCTCTCTTGAGCATTTGGAGAAGGAGTTGCTGGGGTCTTCTTCCTGGTTTTCAGTGACAGGATATGTGGAAATGACTCAAAGCTGTGTCAGGGAAGTTTCAGGCTAGATATAAGAAAAAATTCTTTACTGAGTGGCTAATCAAACACTGGAATAGGCTTCCTGGAGAGGCGATCAATACCCCAAGTCTGTCAATGTTTAAGAGACATTTGGATAGAGACTTGTTAACATGCTTCATTTTATGGTCAGCCCTTACAGTGTCACAGAGCTGGACTAGGTAATTGTAGGTCCCTTCCAAAGGAGCTATTCTCCCTGTAATTTTATAATCCTTTGAGGTAAAACCAGAAGTTTTTAAATCGTTCTTCTATATACAAAGAAATTTACAGTCCACATAAAAAACATGACTGAAGTCAAGTTCTGCTTACACCACACCTGTCATTAGACCATGGTTACATTCCACACTGAGAGTAGCTTGCTAATGGAAATGGAAGTTCAATCTGTAGGTAAAAAAGAATCTGGTATGAAGCGCTGAAAATGTGGGATGACTGAAGCCTGCATAAATTCATCAGAATGTGCTATGATATGGCAATTAAAAGGTAGGTATGTAGTCTTTCAGACTATCAAAGCTGAGGTGATTATTTACAGTATTCATGGAAGTATTTTACTGGAATCAGCATCTTCTACTGAAAGTCTATTGTTTTGGGGGGGTTATTGTTTGTTTGTAGTTTTTTGCATGATGATCTATTTATATATTTGCTGAGTTATTTCATAAATTATATTTTCCTCAGAGAATGAAAAACTCAGCATGAACATCTGCAAACTGTGAAGAAAGAACAATGATCTATGCCAAAAATCTTTAAAAACTGTAAGCTGTAAACACTGGACTATTTTTGCTTGGACCAGGAAATGAAAACAGATTGGTCAAATATTAACTGCATTTGCAGCTGCTAGAGGTAACAAGAGTTGGGGTGGTTTGAACACTAATAATTCTTAATTTCAGGTGTATGAAAGGGACTAAAATCTGTATGACACAAATCTTGGAGTTTTTATTTTTAACCGTGATGAATGGTGTACAGTTTAACATTTTCTTTTGTGAATTTGGATGCCATAAATTTCACCGTTTTCTCTCTTAGTTCAAAATATTACAGATATTAAGATTATTCTACAATTTTTTCCCTCCATCATGTTTTACCATGAAGTGATAGTAATACAGCAGACTGCAACAATAACACCTCTCAACAGCATGATGTTTTAATAGTAAGAAATTGTTTGAGTTTAAAATATAACTTATTGTCATGGAAGTAAATTAACTCTATTGAAGACATCCCACAGGAATCTGTGCATGCCATATACAATATAGCTCCCAGAATGATTTTCCATGTATCTGTCTGACATGCTTTCTACTTGAAAACATGTTACATAGAAATAATAAAAATGTATTAGTCTATGTGATTTCCATGCAGTAATTTCTAATACTGTATGTACAATGCTACCAGTATGTACAGTGCTACCAGTACACTAAATTCTCCTGCTTTTGACATCTGTCTTTGGAATTTATATGAGAACAAAGCATTTTAAGAACTCTATCTACATAATTTGTTGCTTATTTACTATGTAAAAAACCCTGTTAAAAAATTTTCCTTTCCTAAAGGATGACTCTGTGTAGCAAGACCCTAGATTGTCATGCCAAGGCATAGAGGGCAATCAAAACCTCCATCTATAATTTCTAATTACATTGTCAAGCATTGATACGCACCATTTTACAACAGCAGATTTCAGCCCTGATGTCTGCATTTTATTCATGTGCATATAGATCAGTTCTACACTCAATATCATTTTTCTTGGCATGTAGCTGGTATATAGGTTATTTCTTCCACATTGCTTTGAGTGTATTACATATTTATCCATTGCTGTAATGAGTCAATAAGAACTTGAACATAGACATGCTGAAGTCACAGACATTTGAGAACATTAAATTTACTGCACAGGCTCTCAGCCCTTGGTGATAGACACAAGTTAATTTTCATTTATTATTGCATGACCTAATTCAGAAAAGCACTTAACTAAAGTACTTGATCTTAAACAAACACTTAAGTCTTTTCCTTTCAGAGATTTTTCTTTTTTAAATTAGTACTCCATTTCATCAAAATAATGGTATTTTCTAAACACAAACAAATAAGCTAGAAGTTTTTCAGTCTAGACTTTCTTCTGACTTTCTTCTGGAACTCAGCACATGACTTTGTACATAAGATTAATGTCTTCTGTGAAGCTTTAGGGAAACAGGGCAAAGCAGCCATCAACAAGCTACATTATTTTGCCATTTTACCACTACCCCTAAGAAGGAAATAATCACCTACCTCAGTTTAAAATGAAAGAAATGAAAGACACTGTGGCTCAAATAATGTGTCTCATTTTGCTGGGTGGGGCTATAATAATCTAGGACTAATCTAAAAATGTCCAGGGCATAACTCAGTCATCAGATTTTGAGTGTTTTGGAACACACTTAATTGATTGAGAGCATTTTGTACTATCAAATATTTTTTGTCTTGCATGCAGTTAATAAAACCATGACAAACAGAGAAGAAATTCTGTCTTGGAATTTATCAGGACAGAACTTAGTTTTATTAGATATGCTTAGATGTGCTTTTATGCCAAGACAACAATCACTAAGCACAGATGTCATTTGTTCTGTGATTATATTCAGTATGACATAAAATGGTGAAGAGTTTTGTACACTTTGGAGATGGTCACTTTAAAAGCATCTACAAAGATAACAGAGGCTCTCATTTCTCCTGAAGCCACATGGATAAGACAAGGGTCAGCAGATATAGGTTGCATTGAGGGAGGCTTCATTTTGACAGAATAAAGATTTTTTTTTTTATAGTGATATATTGTTCATTGGAACAACCTCCTCAGGGACACGGTGAATTCTCCATCACTGGAAGTTTTTTTCAAGATGTGATTGGACAGGATGCTCTATATTCCAGGCTTCCTTTCCCATGACTAGGAGACTTTTTGAGGGCCCTCCCAGCCTGGGCTGTTCTGTGGTTGTATGGTTAGAATTAAGAAAAACTTGTAAATTGCTAGAGAGCAGGTATTTCTTTCTTTGTATGGTGACTAAAGTTTTATAAATGTAGAACTTGTAAAAGCTCCTATTTCAATGCTCTGTTGTAAAGAATACCATATACTGAAAGTTTCTAGACCCCATTTCATAATTTGATGTGTCTGCCACTTGCATAGAAATTTTCCACAACCATAGAGTACCATTGACTGTGAACTGTGACCCATAGTAAAAAAAGACTAATCTGTAATGAAGAAACTTGGTACATAATCAGATTTGACCCAGTATATACTGTATTACTGTCTGAACTCTTCATACATGTTCCTCTTTATGCACTCCTAATTTAAGATCAAGATGACTCTCTAAATGAGTAAAATAATTATGTAAATACTGGTTCTTTCTGGCTTTTGAAATACTTCATTAAGTTTCACTGCTGAAATTCAGTAGTTACAAGAAAGGTAGTTGAAAAAAACTATCCTTTTGTGTGGTGGCTAAGAGCTGGCCCGGAGGCCCCATAGCCACAGGTAACCCTGATGACATAACCACCAGGCGAGGCTGCTGGGGATGCAGCCAGCTCCTGGCCAGTGAAGTGCAGCCAGTCAGGACCAGCCACGCCGGGTCTCTCACCCTGCACAAAGGGAACCGCCCTCCATCGGAATGGGCTGCGGCCGCGTGAGCCTCCTGTGTCCTGCTGTGAGTGTCTGTCCCAACTGTGACACCTTTGGACCTTTCTTCCCCGTCCGAGAAATTTTAGTATGTATTTGTTTTTATTTGCAGTGCAGTTAAAGCCCACTTTCTATTCTCTAGGACCCTCATGGCACTGGCAGACATTACCAGAACTGCCCAGCCTGCTGCTGTGCCTCTCCACAACCTGAGCAATGCCCAGGATCCTATGTCAGACCCGAGGGCCACCAGCTCCTGTCCCAGTGATGCTGCAGCAGAACTGGTCATCAGCCTCCCTCAGCCCTCCCTTGCCTCTGCCTCTGGGCTGATGTCCTAGCCTTGCCCTGCCCATCCTGGACCCTGCCTGAAGCCTAGGTAGGGGCTGCCTCAGTCTGCTTCCATGTGTACTTCCTGTGTACTCAGGGAGCATCTGTCCCTCCCTGCACCCAGATACATTCTCCTTGTTTGGTATGCTTTCTAGTTTGAACCTGTTCAATAAATACAAAATGTATACCATCATTTAGCTTACACAAATTAATTTCCTGTGGAAAATAGAGAGAATTTGAGTCAGAGTAATTTAAATGTTCCAAGAGAAGTCTTAGCACAGACTGCCCACAGGTGCTCTGCACTTGGAGTGCCTTTCCACTGGGGTTACAGCTGCCTGCGGTCACCACAGTTAAGCTGTTATGTTGTTTTGGTTTGGGTTTATTTTTTGTTCCTGCATAGACTCTCATCACAAACAATATTACAGCCTCAAGAAGACAAAGTTCAGTTGCAAAGTTGAGAATGTAGCAGTTCTCAGAACAATTTTTTTAAAAGAGTGTTTGTTTACACAGTACTCAATAAAGTCAAGCAAAGGAAAATGTACACTCTAGACCACACAGCAAAAAAAAGGCAAGAGTTCATTATAAGGCCACAAGCACACACATGTGAACATGCTACAACCCTGTTTTTTCAAATGCTGTTAGTAAGCCAAAAGATAAATTATTGTTACAAAAATGCATTATTTAATCCTGTATTTAAATACCACTTTATTGTGTGAATAAATTTGTGCTCTAATACTTGTCACCCAACCAAGATGACATTCACTATCAGATTCATTTTTTGGGAAGACGCAATTTTGGTCTGCAATAAGCTTTAGTCACATAGGGTTTAGGGAAGGAATCTATCATTCTCTTCAAAAGCAGTGGCAATTTATAAGCTTTCAGAAGCAGATATGATTGGCATGTGCTTGGTGGACACTTAAAGAAAACGGTTAGACCTTTCTAACTAACTATCTAGTTAACTTTTCAGACCAAAAAAATCTCTCAATAAAGATTATATTCAAACCTTGGGCCAAGCAAAGCATCACCTTTTGCATTTCTAGAGCTAGTAACTGAATAAATTCAGTAGGCTGAATACTGGGTATCTGTCTAGCATTGTCAGATGCTTCTCTCTGCATAAGCCAGGAAAAGATAAGTGGTCAAAATAGAACCTACTGTAAGGAAGATAAAAGCAAACATTTCAGAAGTCAGACAGAGAACAAGTTGAAGAGAAGGAGATTTAGATAGGGATACACAGACTTTGGAAGAAGGCATCACTCAGACATGCAAAAGATCTCCTTCTGAGTTTGTAATTTAGGCAGCAGAGGGGAAAGTCTACAGATGAAGAGATAGACAGCTGTTTAGAGGCATGCATAAGAGAGGAATGAATACAACTCAAAGCCAGAAACAGTAGGATTAGATGAAAGTAAAAGGATGGGTCTTGGCAAAAAATGAACTTGATATTTTTCTGCCCTTTGTGTTTGCATTTTTATATCCCCTGTAAATATCATGAAACTTGTCTGCAAAAAGTACATTACAGGCTTTTAAAATGCTGTTCTTTGTGCAGAATAATACAATAATTCCAGGACAATTTAACCTGTTAGTTCTAGTTTTAGTTATGGGTTCTGCACCTAATGAGCCAAAGATTGCTGATGGCACAATTCATGTTCCACCTGACAGACTTCTGTTTTGCTTGGGTGTTTGATTCATCCACTAAACAGGTGGGCAGGGTGTTAAACAGAGTTGTGCTCTTAAGCAGATTATTGCTAATGCAACCTCTCTCCCATAACACGGAAGTGGAAACAGGGTGAAGAAGCAGCATGGAGGACTCCTTCTCCAGTCTTAGCCTCAAGGCCAGTTGTCCAATCCCAGTCACTGTTCTAACCTGTTCTTTCTTTCCTCTTTCCAGTTCTGCTCTTCATTGGCATCCAATTCCTTCTTCATAAGTTCCATTAAGTCATGATAGAGCCCTTCTTGAGTCTCCTTGAGAGCTTTCCCTCAAGATGATAAAGGATAATTCCAAAACAAAGGCCAGTTTACTATTGATTACTAAGTCATTAATGCACAGTGTTGATGACAAAAAGAATTATCAGATTTTTTTTATCATCCAGTGCACTTTTTGTGCTTATTCAGAAAACCAAGATAATTTTGTTTAAAAAAAATTAAGAATACTGCATATGAAGTAATAGAAAATATCACTCAGCAGTATGTAAGCTTTAAAAAGTTGTCAAGATACTCTCAAATTAACTGTATGATATGCTTAGCTGTATGTATACCAGACAATAGGAGAGTTATTTTTTTTGACTGACTATCCTAATATGATGATACTGTCATTCTCTTTATTCTGCATGCCATTAAGCGACACTAAACTTTCAGTACTCATAAGCATGATTCTTAGTATCAGAAGGAAGACATTCCTTGTTCATACATTTATTAAAGAATTTAATACAAGAAAGTTTAGTCTCAGATTTTCTAGTCTACAAAATTAATCAGTTAATACATCCTGAGATCATAAATCGGGAAATAGACAAGATCAGCCCTCAAGAATCTCTGAACCAGGGGATCACAGTAGAAATGCCTCGTCGTCTGGCGTCCAGAAATGCTGAAAGAGCTGGCGAACACCATGGCTGGGCCACTTTGAAAGGTCATGGAGGATCAGGAGGAGTGCCCGAGGACTGGAAAAAAGCAAATGTCACCCTAGTCTTCAAAAAGAGCAAGAAGGAGCACTCATGGGACTACCAGCCAGTCCACCTCACCTCAATCCCTGAAAAGGTGATGGAGCACCTCATTCTGGAGGCCATCTCTATCTGCAGGGATGACAAGGAGATGAGGATGGAGTCAGCATGGATTCAGCAAAGGGACATCATGCATGGCCAATCTGATCACTTTCCACAGTGAAACAGCTGCCTGGATAGATGGATGAAGGGAGAGTAATGGGTACTGTTCTACCTGGACTTTAAACACTGTCTCCCTCAACAGCCTCATAGGCAAACTCAGGAAGGGTGGCCTGAATGAGGAGACAGAGAGGTGAACTGAGAACTGTCTAAATGGCAGATCCCAGAGGATTGTTATGAGTGGCACAGGGTCTGGTTGGAGGTCTGTCACAAGTGGAGACCCTCCAGATTCAAGAGTGGGCCTGGTATTGTTTAACTTCCCCATCAGTGCCTTGGATGAAGGGGCAGGTGCCCCCTCAGAGAGTTCACTGATGACACAGAGCTGGGAGCAGTGGCCGATATCCCAGAGGGCCGTGCTGCCCTCAGAGGGTGGAGAGAGGGGCAGAGAAGAACTGTCTGAAATTCAACAAAGGCACATGCAGGGTCCTGCACTTTAAAGAAGAACCCTGGGCACCAGCACAGGCTGGAGCTGATCTGCTGGAAAGCAGCTCTGAGGAAAAGGGCCCGGGGTTCCTGGTGGACAGCAAGCTGTCCATGAGCCAGCAGTGTGTCCTGGTGGCCAGGAAGGGCAATGGTGTCCTGGGGTGCATTGGGAAGAGCATTGCAGGCAGGCTGGGGGAGGGGATCCTGCCCCTCTACTCAGCCCTGGTGAGGCACATCTGGAGTGCTGTGTCTAGTTCTGGGCTCCTCAGAAGCAGAGAGACACAGAGTTGCTGGAGCTGGTCCAGTGGAGGGTGACGAAGATTATTAGGGACAGGAGCATCTCTCATACAAGGAAAGGCTTGCCTACAAATATCTGAAGAGTCTCAGTGGTTGGATTCAGGCTCTGCTTGGCAATGCCAAGCAATAGGACAAGAGGCAGTGGGTACAAACTGATGCACATGAAGCTCCAAGTCAATGTGAGGAAGAGATTCTTTACTGTGCAGGTGACTGGAACAGATTACGGAGAGTCTCCCTCATTGGAGATATTCAAGAACAGTCCAGATATCATCCTGTGCAGCACACTCGGAGAAGATCCTGCTTATGCATGCATGTTGAACTACTCTGGTCCCTTCTAATCTAACCAACTCTGTGATTCTGAGGCTTTTCTTCTCCTAGACGACCAGATCAAGTTTTCTGTGTTTCTTTGTATGAGAGTTGCTCTAGCTCCATCCAGCACTTCACTGGACCTGCTTCTGGATTTGTATAGGTGTCTTTTACCATGGAGCCCAGAATCAACACTTGAGGTATGACCTCACCAGTGCTTAGTAGATGGGAAGGATCACCTCCCTCAAACTGCTGGCAACACTCCTCCTGTGGCACCTGAGGACATTGCCTTCTGTCATGCTGGGGCAAATTGTGTGAATGCCAGTGAGTTCATTGTCTTGAATAAGAATATTCTAGAGTATTCTAAGTCCTAAAGACGATTGTCATCATTTTGAGAGGACCTCAATCTGCTTCACTACTGTGAATCCTTTTTTTTAGTAAAACTGAATATCATACAGACTAATGCCTGTATTATTATTAATGTAATATACTAGTACATATATATATAAAACACATAGTTTCTTGAGACACCTATTAGAGCAGGATGCTTACAGAATGTAAGCTAAAGACATCACTCAGTAAGGACAAATATTTTGAAGCATTTTGATGCTGGACAACCATTGAAATACTTGAAAAACACATGCCAGAAGATCTTTAAAGTCATGTAAAGTCAGCAGTAAAATGGAATATAGATTCCAAACATTTTAAAACTCTGTTTAGAAAGAGAACGGTCTTAGCTTCATCCTCATAGGAGATAAAACACTCATCTTCTTCTGTAACTCACCTGCTGACAATTGCTCACAAGAACCTTCCAACATGTCATAACATTGAGAAATGAAAAACTGACCTAACATTAGATAAAGAAGTAGAAAGTAATTATATACATTGCTAATGGCTTTAAAGAGGTTTGAGATACAGTTCATGAAGTATTGCAGGTAGAAATGCAATGCGTTCTTCGTAAAAACACTCAAGAAGATGAAGATGAATAAACTGTAGATACAATAAATTACTAATCTCTCACAATTAGTTTTAAGACATTTGCTTGTCTTAAAAAGTCCAAGGTTCTTTTTTTCACATTTCCAGTTTTATGACAGAATCATAAATAATGCAGTACTATCATCTTTTTTATACTCTATACTGAATGTTTGTCCTTCATAGGCTTCCCAAGGGCTAACTAAAGCATGCTTTGAAATAATTAGAAATACACAGCTGATTTCTTTTCTGGCTTATTGCTCTACCCCAAGAATTCTTTCACCCCTCCAAAATTGTGACTGCCTTAATTTTACTGTAGTTCAACAGCAACTGTCAAACATTTGTAATGGAAGACTTCAGAGAGACATTGGTTGATATACCAGCCATTCATTTCTCAAGAGAAAAGCTTACCTTTCTTTCAAAAATAGAGTTTATCTGGGACAAAGCAGATAAAATGCAAAAGTAAAGTGCAAAAGTATTCAGAAGAAAATTAAGTTCTCTTCCTACCCATTAGTATAGAAACTCCAACACAAATTCTTTTTTTTGTAGTAGTGGTTGGAAACTGTTCCAATTAAACAATAGATTTGAAAAGCAAAACTGTACTGCATAATCTAAGAAATCATGACAAAAATTTAGAGAAGAAGAGAGAATTTAGAGAAAAAAGATTTAGAGGGTCTAGATAAAAATCTAGAGAAATATGTACTTTGTTCAGATTTCACACCGGAAAGTCAAACAAAGATTACTTAATATTTAGATATGGATAATAGAAATCAAAATACTAAAAACATTGAGAACAGAAAAATAAAAACTAGTAATTTCTTATTATTTAGGATTGACATAGTAATCTGGAATTAAAAGCATGAAATATATGAAATTTATATGAATTCTCTAATCTATGGAAGAGAACTGCTGAAAACGAAGAGATTTTCTATTCTTTTTAAGATAAATTGCCATACCACTTCAGTATTTGTCATAATGGCTGCCATTCTATTTCCAGCACTCACCTGAGTAATGATGCCTGAGTTTTATACGTTAACTGTGTGCTGGAAAGAAGTATATTATTTTTTGTATTACCGCATAGAAATGAGACAACATACACTAGTGGTCTTTAAACTCTTCCCATTTTTTAGGCAGGGAATATTCTATCTTACAGATGAATTACACTAAGCAACATTATATTTCCCTCCATTTCTGACTTCAGTTTTTAAAACTAAAGGAAAACAGACGTTCATCCAGCAATACAGGAGAAATAGGAATGTCTCTCATGGCTTTTTTTTTTTCTTAACCATTAGGATGTAGAGGAAACTAGTCTATCTTACATTTACAAAGAGTGAAATATATGACCTAATAGGGAAGAATTCCATCTACCTACCATTAACTCATAAACTATAAAGACTGGTAAAAAATAAAGATAATACAAAATGTAAAAATAAACAAAAAGAAAAAATTGTAAATGCAGCTTCTTTACTTCTGGCAGCTAAGGAGATAATGATAAATACACATAAACACACAAAACCACGTTTTGAAATGTGATTGGGACAGAATTCTTTCTGCCACATTTATCATAGAGAAAACCTTGCATTTACAGGAACAATTGAGATGCTGGATACAGAAGGATTTCTGACCATCTTTAGCAACAGTCTTTTTTCAATAGCTGGAATTGTTGGTCACCTTCAGGGAAGAATGAAGCAAATAATATTGCCTGAGCAAAGACAATTTGTCTGTCAAAAAGCTTTTCCTTTACAGTCATCAGGACTGCAGGGCATATTTTTAATGTCAGTGCTCAGTTCACTCTTTGCTTGGAAAAGAGAGTTCTTCAGATGTTTTGTCCTGAACCAGAAAACAAATATACAAAAATAATCTGTCAATGATACACTGAATGTTCAATGTCTAGCAAAGAAGAAGCTAGGACACTTTTGATGCACATGCAGTGAGCTGGTGTGGAGGACTAAGTTTGTGTGAGTGTGAAATGAGAAAACTTTAGAGGACATGATGGAAGAATAGATACTTTAAACACAGAGATTATTAGAGGTTTATTCCTATTTCTGATCAAAACATGGTTTTGAACATATTTTATCATCTTCTGGTGAGAGCTACTCCAGTTCATGCCAGAAGAGGGGGGTCTTCTCTTTCACCACAACTACCTGGGCATAGTAACTGTTTCTCTTGGGTTGTACTACCCTTGTTTTCACAGTTTGTCCAGACGGACAAAAAAAAAAGGACTTAGCATTCCAGATGTGACTTACAAATAAAAGCACCTTCACTGTGTGGTTTTACATGTGCACAGTGTGTTTTTTCATAACAACCCTGAAAAGGCAGTACCAGCCTGAAATTCCTTAAAAATTACCCTGCATTAGACCTGATGTTCTGATTATCACAGAGAGATAAGAGGAACTCAGAACACAAGAAGTTAAAGACATGTTTTGATAGTGAGATAACAGGGTTACTCATAGATTTTAAGGCTATCTTATTAGATTCTATATTTAATTCTAATTTTTTTAATGTTGCACAACTAACACCACCTTTGCTATAATCCTCTTACAAATATGCTGTATGGCAGTCTGAGGAATGTCTGACTTCTGTCTGGACTTTAGAGGGAAACAGGCTTTTGGGAAGCATTTTTGAGTGAAAAGGAGAATGCATGCCTTTTACATTTTTTTCTCAGCATGCAGCATGGAAAAATATATAGAGATGCAATAAAAAGTGCAAAAATGCTAATAATATTTATAATAATAATGAAAAGAAATATCCAAATTCTCTGATTTTAAGAGCTATTCAAATACTATAGCAGAAGTGGAAAACAAGGGATCTGAACAGATCACCTCACAAAGACAATGCCATTAGCAGATTTGTTGAGAAAAAATTGGTCTGAATTACCATATCCAGATCAGACCCATGACCTGAATAGACCACGTTACCATAATCATAACTGTTTCAACTTCTGTAGCCAGATAAAATAATGGTTTGACCATTTCAGCCATTACATTATTCAAATAAACTGACTACTCCTGAAACTCTGTAGGAGTTTAAAAATATACAAGAACCATCTTTATAAAACTTGTTATAGGCTGGGTAGAATCCAGCTGGGTAGAATGGTAAACGGCCACCACCATTGCTATTGTAGAAGGTCCTTGGAGACATAATTAAAAGTCTAAGGAGGAAATTGTCACACTGTTGTAAAGAAAGAAAAAAAGAAAGCCCACTAAGGGATAGAGATCAAACAGAACAATATTTTACTCAATTCCATTAAATATAACAATTAAAACCCAATATTTTTGTTCCTACAGAAAGCCAATTCTGAACCAGTTTTCTAGGTACCATCCACATTATACTTAAATAATGCCTTTCAGATGGGTTTGCCAAGACAGTTCACAGGTTTTAATGGCCGAGATCAGTTAATCAGCTTGAGCCAAAGGGATCCACTGAGCTTTGAGTTCTGATCTAAAACCTGAAGTATGTTTTACATCTTTCCCCTTCATGGGCAACACTCAGTTTTATCTTTGAGGAGTGTAGCATCCTCAAAGAGAGAGCAAGAGAGAGATACAAAATCTTCAAATAAATTTGAGTTGTCAGGCCACAGGTCAGCAGTCTAAGACCTCAGGAGGTGAGCTCAGGCACACAGTCAAGAGACCTAGAAAGTGGATCTTCAGTACTGCACTATTGTTTTTCAAGTCAAAAATGTGTTCTTGCAAGAACCGTAAAACATAGTGTTGCTTATACCACTCTTTAAGCAATGTTGTGTGAGATAGCAAAGCACTAGTAAGAATGTTGCTTTTAGCATTTTGCACGAGCTGGAGGTTATATAAGGGAACATCTCAAAGCAGTCCACCCCAGTACCTATATAGCTCCTAAAGCATACAACAGTCTCTCAGCTTAACAGCAGACAGCTCAGGCTACAGACTATGAATATTTCTAAGCTACAAAGCAAGGGTATTACTGTCAATGTGGCCCTAATAGAAGCAAAAATCCTAAAGAGATAACTAAAATATTTCTAAAGTAGCAAATCAAAAGAAACCCACAAGGTCTTGACACGAGGTCAGAATGTGACATTTGTATTTCTTCTATTTTCAGTACAGAAGGGGCAAAAACTAATACATAGTATCAATCAAGTGAGGAATGAATACTTAAGTAGCTTAAAAAAGACATCTAGTTAATCTAGTTTCAAGTGTTTTAGAAACAGAAATAGAAAAAAATGCCAGGGATGTGTCAAACAGAAAGAAATGGAAAAAAATGTGGCATCTTTGACAACTTGTGTGGCAGCATAGAAACATGAACATAATGACATATGCGGAGATCTCAGGAAAGTCTGTACACAAATCCTATGACAGCAAGCTATCAAAATAAGATTCAAAAAAATGGATGAAAACTAATGCTTTGAGATAGAAAGGTTACACAGATAGATAGTAAATGTCTTTTACTTTGGTTAGTGAACTAAAGTACTTAAAATTCCCATGGAACCTCAATGAGAAGAATCTTGCCTAAGAATTTACACTCAAGAAAATAAAGATAAGACAGAAGGTAAGGCAGAGAGAATTCCATAGAATTGCCTAATATTGACCTCTCTGAACAAAAATAAATCTTGAAATGTCTATCATTTACAAAATTATATTTCTATAAGTAAATTAATAAAATTCACTACAGAAATATGTGATGTTAGAGAACACATAGAGCATCAGAAAAAATCTGCTGGGAAAATTCTGATCCTAGCAGCTTCTTCAGGATGAGAATTTCTCCCACTGAGAAAATTAAATGAGGGGGTGGCACCATAGAGAAAAGATCCAATACCACCTAAGTGAACTGAAACAAATGAATTGGAAAACACCAAATAAACACATATAACTAGTATGGGAAACAAAAATTCCTCCCACAAGCCTCCCATGTATGTTGGCAAAAACTGAGAAAACAAAATGATTTGTGATAGAGATTGAATTACATTTGAGTAAGCAATGCTGCAAGTATCATTATTCATTAGAATCTCTTAATCAAATTTTCTTTAAAATAATATAACATTTCACTTCTGACATTTAAGGTAAGGTAAAGAAAAAATAATCACATATGCAGAAGTTTCTTTCAGAAAAAGCTAGAAAATTTATCTGAAATTTCAGTGAGAAGAGAGAAGAGAGAACAGAAGGTAACACCCCTTTTCAGAATGGCACTTTAAAAATGGAGTAAGTTCTGGAAACTGGCTCATTCTAAAACACTTGTGCCAGCATCCAAGGAGATTATCAGTTTTGGCAGGCAAACTGAAAGGAATAGGGATCTTGTTTTTTAAAAAAAAAAAAATTCCATGGTTCATTTACTAGTGAGAAAAAAGAAGGACATTAAGAACAGGAACATCCAGAACTATGCAGCTTGATAAAGAAAGAAGTATGAAGAATTCAATGTTCAGTATAAAAAACCCCTTGCATCTGTTTTGAAATTAATTTATCATAAATTAACTGGGTTCAGAATAAGAGATGCTTCAAAAATGTTTGTGTTGATATTGCTTCAAAACATTTTCCATAGCAATTCCATAGCAAGAAGTATGTTGTGGGTTTTTTAATTCCTTGATCTAAAAAAATCTAAGTTTTTAAAATCTCAGCCTTCTACAATATGCATACTATCTGGATTATTTTAGGCTTTATACAGCTATGGTCACACAGACTTACTAAAATAGATTTTCCAAGTTTAGATCATAGTTTCTCCATGGCATCTAGTCAAACGATCTGATGAAAACAATAATTTAGGCCCATTTGGTCCTGCAGTTGTATTGTATGATTTATGAAGCATTATAGATAAACAATGTTTCTCTCAAATGCACATGAATGTCAGGTTTATGTCTTGGGTTTGACAAACACCATGAACCACATTGTGTTGCTGTTTTCTTTTAATCACCTAAACCTGGGAGCCAAACTACTTGGAATCACCCATGATAGCAGAGATTGAAATACACTGAGAACTGGAAACCTGATGAAAAGTTATTCTGAATTCAAAGCTAGACCAGTAGACTGCAACTTTTTTGATCACACACGCCTATATAATTTATAGATTATATACATGCACTACTATATTAATATATTATGTATAAAATACTTTAAAATCAAAATTTTAAAAAGGATGATATAAAGACAAAGTAAGGTCTTTATTTTTATTTATTAATGGTACAAGAAGTGCCTTCTTCCTGCACCCCACTATATTATCTTGTGCCCACAACACTTTGGAGGCCCCCAGACTAGACTGCTGAGGGGTGATAGAAATTTTGTATAAGACAGGTTGCTTTAACCTCGTCTGAATGGGGCCAAACGTAAATTACACCTTCATGCAGAAGCAGCACCTTCTCACTCATTTTTTTAATCCAGCCTTAACTATGCAGCAGTTTACAGAGCTTTTACAAACAGACTGTATCTATTGCCTCTGCAGCTCATACTGTCCCCAGTGCTGGCAATTAGCAATCATAGTCTTAATTAGCTTGACCCACCTGGCTATTTTGCTGCTAATAAATCAATTAATTCAAATCACATGGAGGAACTTCTGTGTAGCGCCGTAGCCTAATCACTACTGGTCATCCTTGTATATGACTGTTTCATGTGCTAGAAAAACTTAGTATCCAGGCTGAATTTGTATTCTCCACTGATAGGCAGCCTGTCAAGCAAGTGTGGAGTGTGGTTAGTATTTTTAATGTATATAGGGATTTGGCAAAAGCCTCAGCAGAGTGCAAAGGAGAAACTTGGGATGTGAGCTATAAACACTTTGGCACGCTGAACTGGATAATCTTTACTTCTCCCTGAATTGTGTGGGTACTGCTCATTTGGGGTCTCAGTTTACTCAGGAGCCTCTGTTACTGTGCTAGATACTAGTTTTTGATATAAGAAACAGAAGCTTCTAAACCCAGGGTATTTTTGTAATTGGGATCTTGGAGGATTTTTTTTTCCTTAGAAATGCCTGCTCCCTTGGGGGCTATTAAAGTGTGTGATCTTGTACTTATATCCAAAGACGTCCCCTTTCCGCTTTCTTTCTGGAAGGCAATTGCCTGACTCTTTCTTTATTCACCTTTCTCAGAAGGTGAAGAGGAATCAAGAGAGAAACAGTCAAAAAATCCACTCTAACTAAAGACATTTTACTGTCTGGTCTTTTCTTCTTAAGCACAACTATGTTTTTTTGCAGTTGGCCTCATGTCAGTCATGCAGAGTTCTGAGAAATGTGCTTTTGCTGTCAGCATCATTGTTTTCCTTGTCTTCTCCTCTCACATAAGGAGACTGAATATCACTTCGCCCATGCGTTCAGTGAGATTTTCACTAAACTCACTTTTTCTCACCAAAAATGAAGAACCTTCTCTTCTGTATTGACATACCTTCACTTCCAGAATAAAAAAGAATTGCAATATTGCTGGAGGGTGTGGAAAGACATGAAGGATACAGCAACTGTGGAACAGTTGAGTTGTTGGTCACAGGTACAGTTCACAGTGAGAAATTTTTGCCACTCAGTGAAAACCTTGAGCAAATACCCAAGAAGAATCCTTGTTTCCATTTTCTTACTATTTACTCTGACTAGGTGCTAACCAGCCTGAAGGTATATAGAAAAACAGTATGTTCAGTGAAGTGAAAGAAAGCGGACACAAAGATTAACCAGGAGGTCAGAGGCTTATCAAGACTAGGCCTTTTATCCAAGGACACAGCAGACCACAGGAATTTTACTTTCTGAGGAGTAGAATCAGCACTATTTTGAGTAGAAAAAGCCTGATAGTTTATGTCCTTGCAGCTTTGTTTCTCGTAATGCTGCACTGACATTTGACAGGTTTCTAACAAGTGAATAACCTCTTCAATTAGCATAATACTTTTCAACTTCAGAAGTGATGCAATGACCTTTTATAAAAAAAGGAATACTTTCAACTCCTGCCTTTCATAGGCAGCATGAAAGAATACAGAAAAAATTCCACAGTCTTCTAGAGTATCTTCTAGGGTCCCCCCTCAAGCTGAGTACTCTCTGACTCAGCTGATTTCTGCAGGCCTAAGCTTTTTCTTCTCTGGTGCCCTCTACATTACTTAAGTATTTGTGTTTGTGGCAGCTCTACGGTCTCTTCATTTATTTTTCCTCTGATATTTAGTGAGTACATAACTTCTGTGGAAATAGCTTCTTTGAAACATAGACTAAAAATTTCTAGGACTTCTAGCAGACTAAGTGTTTCACCATGTGTATTCTCCTCCAAATATTTTCCACAATCAGTGACCCTACAAGTAATCCTAACATGATCTTTTTTTTCTGCTAGTATCAGACTCTCAGCAGTTGACTAAATGCTCTCTGTCTCCTGTCCGTTTGTGCCACGTGACAATACCTGCCTTATTCCTGATGGATTCCTCTTCTGTTCTTCATTCTGTTTGAAATTTCTCATGTTAGTTGCTTCAGATTTTCTGGTTTCTATCAATATTTCTTTAACCACTTGTAATCTGCTACCTTGCAGATTTTCCCCCAAGGCTGAGCACCTTTATACCAAATAGGAGGGAGGGAGGGAGGGAGGGAGGGAGGGAGGGAGGGAGGGAGGGAGGGAGGGAGGAAGGAAGGAGGCAGGGAGGAAGGAAATTAGGCAGGAGGTTGTTAGAAACCTTTCTGTTGTTCCAAAGTCTTTTGGTCAGTGGTCATATTCTGAAGTAATATAAAGTAAATGGACCTAGTGTAGATGGCAAATTCTTTGGGAGCCTTTTTTGCTCCCAAACTCTAGAAAGGCAAATATTTGCTGGTTTGATTTAAATACTTTTTTTTTTCATTCTTTTTAGGGAAGGAAGAAAAGCATCCACACAGAAAATAAAAAACTATCTTAGACATCATGACCATTTTATTTTACTACATGATGCAACTCATAGCATTGTGCATGCTAGTTTGTCAATGCAAAAGAATTAAATTGGTTTTGCCTAGTATCTATGCTGTATTTAGTATACTTTTTTGATAGTGTTGAAATCTTAAGGGAAATATTTCTTCAACACACAGAACTAAGTGTAAATGAAATTTAAAAGCATCAAAGATCGTCTTGGAAGAAAATGTAAAGATGTTTGAGGGCAAGCAAATAAGGTAACAGGGAAAAAAAAGACATACTGTAAAAAGCCTCTGCAGAAGATTTGAAAGACAGTTGAATAAATGCCTCAAATTAGGAAAGAAAATGTGTAAGTTGAATTGTGGAAAAGGATTAAGTTACTATGATAGAAATAAAGTGATCAGATTTTTCCTTTTACTTGGAAAAATTACATTAAAAAGAAAGGTAGGAAGAAGCAAAAGAGACTGTACATCCTCCTCTGTTGTCTATTCCTGTTTACATTCCCCTGCAAGCTCTTATACTTCCTTATATGATCGACACATCAGATTTATTTTCCTTTATCACCAGCATGATTAGTTTGCATTGCATCCTAATCTCCATTTGCCTGCCTTTGCCATGATACATTAAATTCTGTACACTGAGCTTTTTCCTTACTCTTCTCACCATTGCATCTCAGCAGTGCCTTTGCTACGCAATTTGAATCTTTACTGTGCTCTTCCTAACAGCAGAAGTGTATACATTGGAGTGTTTTGGAATATTTCTAGAACTTTTTATAAATTTGTCCTCCTGTATGTTTACAGGATATATAACAAAGATAGGAAATCATTAAGATTTGCACAGAATTCCACAATCCCAAGAAACCTTGGTATTTTGTACAGAGGAAAAATATTTGGTTTTGTCAAAACCTTCTATATTCCA
The DNA here is from genome assembly GCF_000277835.1 of Geospiza fortis. Lineage (NCBI taxonomy): Eukaryota > Metazoa > Chordata > Aves > Passeriformes > Thraupidae > Geospiza > Geospiza fortis. Next base: position 4,945,355 of record NW_005054323.1, read on the forward strand.
GTGGAGTATTTGTAATGATCACTGTCTTAATCTCATAACTTTAGCTGACCATATATCTATGCCTGTAAGTTGGAAACTTCTTGTAATACCCATTTGACACAGGTAGAACTGAACTACAAAGAGCTACATTGGCTTAGGTCACACAAAAAGAGTAGGAAAACAAAATTGAACCAAATTTTCTGAAGAATCCCTGGAGGTGAGCCAACAGACATTACTCCTCTAGAGTAACTGCTTCTAGTATTTTCAGATTTGTATCTCTAGTAGTAAAAAAAATATTTTTCAATATGTAAAAGCATGTGCCATCTTGCGAAGTATTTTTGTTGATAGATACAAAGAATTTATAATATAATATATGATTAACTTGATGATATCTTTGATCCAGAAGACATACTTCCTACTAATAAAAGGCATTCCAAAGTAAGAAGTATATTTGCTAATGTCATATATGTTATATAAATTATGTGGAAAATGAATGTAGTAAATTATATATTTCCATGTTTCTTTTCTTTAGTCTAAATACTCAATTTTCTTCCTTATCTTTAATTCATGGAAGAAATTGTATCTCAGGATAGAAGGGAGGAGAGAGAAAGATATGTGGCTTGAGGATTATAAGAGAAATTGCACTCAATATTATTAGTCTTTGGAGATTATTCCACCTAACATAGCAAGAGAAGTGCAGGGAATTTGAGAATATAGCTACCTATGGTGACTGGAAAAGAAGAAGCCAAGAAAAACATGAGGAAATGACCCAACTAGAACCAGGAGAGAAAGTACATTGTTAAATAACTCATTGGGAAGTACTAGATCAGTACTGGAAGCAAAACAGATTGGGACAAACAATTCTGAGCAATTACACATACTCACCAAGGAAACTGCAGAAGGATGAAACTAAGTGCCTGAGTAATTTAAGCTGTCTAGAAGGACAGCTGTCAGTGTTACTAAGTATTGAGAGTTCAATGATTGGTGTACACAGGTGTTCTTTAAACATCAATATACTTTTGTATACTTCCGATGGTTGATCAACCACTTTTTGTGGTTGATCAACGTAATATCACCAATATCAACATCAACTTCCCTGAAGTGCCTGAACAGTAAACTACATCCTGAGATGGACTCCTAGTTCATTCTAAGAGATCTGAAAGGAGCTACTTTCATTCATTTTTCAAAAGAATATTGAATATTATGAATTTCCATTTTTTGGACCTTCTATCAATGTTATTTAGGGAAACCAAAGACAGAATTTATTTTAATATATCACAAAAACTAAGATAGTCAAAATATGTACCAAATGTCTGCAATTTGTTTTAAAATATAGATATTTACTTGGTTGGAATTTCAATGTAGTGCCTTACGCTAAAGAGCCTTACAGTAAAGATTTTGTGGAAATCAAAGAAAATATGCCTATTTGTCTTAAGTTACAATAATAAAAAAACAATAACACTGTTTTCAATCTTGCTGTTTATCCCACCTATATCACTACATTGCCTAAACAGCAGGCAGAATAGATAATAACTGGGCATTCTCTACCCTCAGTGGAGGCTTATTTTTTCAAGCACACACCCAAGATGTTACCCAAAAGTGTGAAAAAAAGAAAAGAAGTCATAATCTAGGCTGTCCAAAATAAACTCCTCAGGATCAGTAATAGCAGTTGTATGTCTCTTTAATCATAAATATTTTCCTTCCTAGCTCTCAGCATGGAAACCTGACTGCCAGTAGAACCGATTTTAATGACAAATGATTGAGGGAAGTTCTCGAGGTACATGAACACCACCACAAATAACCAAGCAGGGATGAAGTATGCCCATGGCTTTTACCCCCTCGTGCTTGAGTTCTGCATTAAAACACAGGGCGAAATTATTTAATACTCTTGACCTACCTAACAGATTTGTTGTACAAAACCAAGCTTCCCTTTGTGCAGAGTTTGTTTGGGTTCCCTGCATGGCTTGAACCATTACCATGCTTTTATTCTTGAGTCTGTCTATGAACAAAGGATATTATAGCCAATTTTATATGCTAAGCAATTTTAAAAAGTCAAATTCAGATACCTAGTACTGTTTGCATGAGACAAATTAATTTCATCTACTATACTTTAAAGGTTTGCAGTTTTGCAAGTGCTTGTATCTTTGGGTATCCTTTACCTTAAAAGTGTCTGATTCTGCTGTTTGACTTTTATTCTTGTACATAAACACATTTCTGCAAACAAATAGTTTTCTATTCTTAACAGACAGTCCTTTACAGTTCAAAAATTTCTAATTTTTGTCTGTGATATAAAATGGACATCTCTAATTTCATACTGTAATCACAATTAGCATATTGAAAGATTTACAAGAAAACAAAACAATCATTCTGCCCTCAGTTCTAAAATTATTGCTTCCTGAGGATATAATAATTTTTAAAAATTCCCAGTCTGGATATGACTTCAGTATCACATGTTACTTCTGGGCCAGCCAAGTATCTTTACTGTGGTTAGTGGTCTGCAAGACAGTGCAAAAGACTTCAATTTAATTCCCTGCTTTTACTTACTTGACCAAACACTCAGCTACATTTATGCCTATATAACAGCTTTCATCAAAGACTCTCTGAAGATGCACAGCAAGAAAATGCAGAGCTGTTGCTGTTAGGGTGATTTTACAAAGAAGGAGGACATGCATGAAATACCAAGAAATTTTAAATAAATTTTTCAAGCTTGAGAATATGTCATTATGGGAGATCTAGACTTTATTAATGCTAAGCATTTCTACTAATATTAAGCGAACCTACAGCTCTGTGTCAAGCCAAAGAGACCTTAGCGTCCTCAAAACTTGTTATCTTAGATAGGTCTTACAAGGTAGTTTTCAGAGAAGTCTTCAGCCAGTCTTCACTGGTTTACCAGTGTATCTCCAGTGTGCTCTATTGGCAAAGTTCTGGTCAAACCTGAAGTAATAAGATTTTTATGATAGAAGCTAATTCTGCACAGAAGTACTGACTATCTACAATGGGTTTCAAGAGTCACGTAAAAGCACTAGTAAGTTTTTTTTTCTGTCCTATTTCATAATATCTGTACTGTTTTCGAAACTGGGCTGACAATCTTTGGATCAGCAGTCACAAATACCTGGCCCAGCTGTCCTGAAACACATGTCATGAACAGGGGAATTTTGATAATCATAAGGTTGATTGTAATTTCAGTAATTACTTTGGTGACAGAGCATACATAATATAATCTTGATAAATTGAAAGAGGCTAAGAAAGGTTTGTTACAAAGTTGCTGGCAAAGAACAACAGAATAAGGTAAAAATGATTAAAAGGAAAGGCTACCTTCTTGGACATTTATCACAGTACTATGGATGGTGTTATCAAGTTGGAGTGGAACACAAACTGAATAGACCAGTATGATATTAAAAGGCAAATGCCATTTTGAGCTGCATTATCAAGACTATTATATATCATATACAGTAGGTATTTACTCTATTGTCTATGGAAGCTTCAACTATAGCACTTCTTGCAAATCAGACCAGGGAACTTACTGGTATTTATGGTAAATTGAGTAGTACTCATGGAAAAGTAACAAAAGTGCTAATAATTTTCAGAAATTCAACGTGAGAAATGTTTGAAGGAAAAGGCGTTGTTAGATGAAGAATTAAAAAAAAAAAGAGAAGTCTTCCAGTGTTCAAAAGTCTGCTATGAAGTATGCCTAGGACAGGAAAAGAAGGAAATGGCTTATTTAGAAGAAAAGTATTTTGTTTAGCTATTAAGAAAAACTAACATTAAAGGAAGTGAAGTACTGGAGTAGGCCACTTACGAAGTGTATAGTGGGATTTTTTACAAAACTTCGAAGCAACATGTCATAGAGATGTTCTATCCATAATAATCTCATCTCAAAATAGATTACAAGTCCTGTTATTTGTTACAAATCCAAGAATCTGCAATTACATGAATTCAAGGTGACATACATACTGCAGAGATCCAGTTTAAAGGGAAACAACATATCTTTGTTTGTCAGACACAGGCGTGATGTTCAGTTGTGTCTCCTGCTCACCATCACAATACTTGCTTTTCATCTACAAGATGTGATAACAGTAACCTATACATATTTTATATTAATGAATTTTCTTTTCCTTGTATAAGTAAATAAATTTAGAGCCTAAATTATTGAACTAGCCTTTATAGTAATAGAAAAAAAAATTGTAAAGGTTGGACATTAGATTGTTGTAAATAAGACAGAGTTAAGTATTTTAAGAGCCAGAAGTTGCTCGTTATGTTTTAGGGTTTTTTTGCTAGCCCTTTGTTGCAAAATGAGTCTTTGAGTTAGTTGCATTCCTGATGAATAGTATTTTCTACTGTAGTCTGGAAAAATGTATCTAGTGGTATGCTTCTACACAGATTTCCTGATTAAATGCCTCCTAAAACTATACATGGAGGACCAGATGTCTATGTCTTTCCTCTGCATAAATGGGGCACTCCAATTAAAGACCATCCTTCCTTTCAAATATAGCATTTGTTTTAGCTCTAATTTTAAAGCAATTGTTTCAATTCTATCAACACCTCTTACAAAGCATTAAGCAATGCTTTCATGTATGTGTATGTGTGCGTGTTTTTGGCTGCTCTGTAAAAGCAATAAAGTCACAGAAGAATCTGAAGAAGTTACAATGATGTATTTTTGTCTTTTAAGAGAATACATGAATTGTGTTAGAGGAGCACAGACTATGCAGTTTCCTTCTAAAAATGTGACTTGGACTGTATTTCAACCATTCTTTAAACTTCTAGGGAGAAGGAAAAAAAAAGAGAGAGGAGAAAACATATTGAAACCCTAAGCTATCCTGTATTATTAAAAACTGGAAAAGAAAGACTGTATCTGCTATGCTATCTAAAGACTCTGCTAATTAATTGTGATTAGGAGTAGCAAACCTGATATTTCAATTGTTTTTTTTTTTTTTGCTAGACATGTCACTGAACTGAAGATACCACAGAACTGCTAACTTTTGCTAAATGCTAACTGCTATGCTAAGTTGTTGTCATAGTTCTTATGTCACAGCTTGTGGTAGTTCTTCAGTAGAAATGTATTTGCTACCAGTGCAATAACAATTGATGTGCAGTAACAGGTCAGCCAGAAGAAACTTAATCAAAGTGATCTGTGAAACAGTGTTGTCTCCCTGGCTTGGGACAGATTGTAGAAACGCTTAAAATTTAAAATTTATGCTGACTAGATCACAAAGGTAAGCAGAGTAGCCATAACCTTTTTTATTCATGTGTATCCAACATAAAATGGCTTTTGCTTGTGCACAGTGTATTCATTTACAGAAGTCATAGAGGATACATGCACATGAAAGCTTTTCAGGTACACGAAGAAGTCACAAACAAGAGAATTAAACTGTATTAAAATTATAGAGCATAATTTTACAAAGAAAATCTCAGCTGCTACAGACTCAATGTCATACTCTAAGAAGAGCCACTCTTTCTGTGAGAGTATTTCACAAAGAACAGTCTTTCAAATGATAACTTCCTTTGTTTTATCCTTAGAGCCAATGTCCTGTCCTTTTCATCTCTAGCTCTACTCTGAACAGCGGTATTTCCTAACAGTACCGGTAGGGTGAACTACATAAATGCAATTAACTTTTATAATAGAAAGTCACATTTTTGTATCCTTGAAATCAAATACACTGAAAGAGTCTTGTGCCCTGCATAATTAATTTAAACTCACAAACTACAAGTCACTAATGTTGAAAAACCCACATTTTAAGTTTAAACTGGCACTAAAATACTTTGAGGGTTCAAAAAGAACCACTTAGACAATTATTCCCTATTTCCCTTATTTTCCTTGTCCATCCATACACATATGGAATAAATTCCTTTAATTAATTTCATACACACACACACACACACTGGTGGGGCAACAAATTTGGAGAAATTGGTTCAAGGTCAAGGAACAACACTTTGGATGTGAAATCAAAATAACTGTAAGTGGGGCAGCCAATAAAAAAAGGAAATTCAGAGTTCTATCTGGACAGCACTGTCAATTGCAAACAGTATTTGGCTTATGATCAAGTGGTAGAAGTGCATGGATAAAAAGTATTTTAAAAAGGAAACCAATTTTTGGACACAATATTTTTATTTTCATATTTTCTCCAGGTTCCTAAGATTTAAAGTAATGCCAATTGCAAAGTATACACCTTCTTTTTGTAATTGTACCTCAACAAAATGAATACAGGAAGTCTATTAGATGTCCCCAGCAAAGTATTTGTAATAAAAGCAGTGAGAGTACCTAGTATTCTAACTAGATCTTTGGATGTGAGGGTTACAATCAAGCTGAAGTTCAAACAATACCTATTAAATATCTGCTATTAGAGCAGTCCACTGCTGGAAGAGGTCAAAATCTAAAATTTGGTCTTTCATAAGGCAAGGATCAAGCTGTCAATTCTTCTGCCTTCTTTTCTTACTCTTGAAGATCAAATAGTATTGTAAATGTCTGAAGCAATGATTAAAAAATAAAACCAAAACAGAATAGAGAAGTTATGATGGATGAGAAAGCTTTATGCCACATTATTTAAAGCTGGCTTTAATGCTCTGTACTATATTCATCTTAGGTTGCCACATCCCTATTAAGCCACCATTTAAGTAAGGTGTATAGCAAAAAAATAATTTTTCTAAAAGTAGGGAAGTCTCAGCAGTAGTATTTCAAAACTAGACATGAAAGATTTTGTGATTTGCCCTGCCATATAATATTTGATATTTTTGTTTGGTACTGAGCCACCAATCACTATTAGCTCTGACCGGGGCATTTTATTTGTTAAAACTAATTTATGAGATCAAGCTAAGTACACAAATACTCACTGTAAGGTACTAGGATGAAATAAGTAACATCCCATCAACAATTAGAGCTCAAGACAAAAGCAGCAAACTGGATAAAAAAAAAAAGAGGGACTTTCCCATTGTGCACACAACTAACTCTCCAAGGCAATAATTTTTGACTGGTGTAATATAAGGAAAACAAATGGTAAAACACTAAGAGAACTGGAAAACATTGAGATTCACTTGGGAAAAATACTCTCAAGTGTTACATGAGATAAGCTGAAACATATTCCAGAATGCATACAGAACACTACGTGTGGTCTCTGACTAGCAATTACTCAGTTATAGAAAACAATTTTGACGGACAAAGATTGGAAGTGACAACAGAAAAAGAAGAAACTTCAATCTAGAGAGCTCTTAAATGTAAACATATGTATTCTTATTGGGGAAAGGATGATAGAACTACCAAATAGATCCAAAACATTTATTTTTATTTTTTTTACTACTATAGGTGAATTGCCAAAACTTGCTACACCATATTCCTTTCATCTCTGCAGC
>NW_005054323.1:4952687-4957102 GCF_000277835.1 Geospiza fortis
AGCAACATCTATATCTATTGCTTTCAATATATATTCTTTCAGCTGAGCTCACAAGAGCCCTGGAAGCATATTTGTCTTAAAGAAAATCTGCTAATGTTTTGGGGAAAGTTTAGGGTAAATCAAACTGTGGTAACAACCTCCAAAAGAGTGCTAGAAAATATTTGGTACAGAGGATATGGTACAAAAAGAAAAAAAGATGGATGTGTTGCAGACAACCTTTTTTCATTCCCCAAAATCACCATTATGACTGGGAGGATTTAGCAACATTAAAGTGCTGGAAAAGCTTTGAATAGCCTTCAATATTTAAGTGCAAGAGGCAAAGAAAACATAATTAGCTATTCTTACTTCACTTCTTCCATGACAAGAATACTTTTTGACTCAGAACACTTCTGTATCAGCATTGCTATTTGACATAGTTTCATGAGCCTATACTGAATTTTGACAGCTGACTAGCAGGGGTTATAAAGTTATATGTTCAGAAGTTAAGAAATGTTATCATTACAAGTGTGTACACAATATTATTTCAGCCCTTTCATGTGATGAGTACACAGCATCTGAAATTGTATGTTCATGTACTGTTCTCTTCCTGCAACATGTGTCTGTATCAAGTACAGAGACACGATGACATTCACTAAACAGATTGCCTGCATAACGAATGGAGCTTCTTTCCTGATATTCATACTTAATTTACTGCTAAAAATTTAAGGTGTGATAAACAAAACAGAAAGAAAAAGACGGAACTACGGCTAAAGCAGATGAAGGAATTAAACTTCATCCTGGAGACCAAGATTCTACTCCTGTCTCTGAGCTCCTGTGTGATCCTGTACAACTGACTTTAAACCAAATGCTTACACTTGGTCCCTAGTTTTTCACATCTTGTCTCAGGCTGCTGGGGTTCAGAGCTATGTTTAGGTGAACCCCTTCAGAAGCAGCATCCTTGATACTCTGCCAACATAAGGTCAAACTTCAAATTCCATCAGGAAATTACAGTTTGACTAAGAAAGCTTTAGACCTTTTTTTTTTTAATAAATGCTCAGATATTTTCTCCTAATCAGATTATTGACAATGGTTGAAGTTCTGCCAAATATCATAATGGGATAAACTAGCATAAAAATCAAACAAAAAAGAGGGGGAAATGCCTAAAAAGAGAGAAAAATTAAAAGTAAAAAAAGGAAAAAAAGAATCTCTAATAGAAAGTGGGAGCCTATCTTTTGTAAATCATGCTATAAGGCAGGCCAGCTGTTATAAGTAACACTTAGCATAGAAACTTAAAACAAATATTCAGTATGTATATGGATGGTACAGCCACATTCCTAAACAAAATGAATAATCAGATTAGGACTTCGTGATGGCATTGGTCCAAAATATTGATGGGTATTTTTGGAATGGATTGTTTGCCCCAGTACAAACTGTGGATTACAGAAAACAGGTCTCATTTTCAGGACTGGGAATAATTTCTCTGTTGGAGATTCTTTCTACCAGTAAACTCTTTTTTCATTTACATCTCAATTATATCATTCTCTAGAAGTGTTCCGTCCTACCGTGTCACCCATCAGAATATGGAAGATTTCAGTTTGGTACCTTTCAGGACTGGTGCCTTATGTCCCACTTCACCTCTCTCCACTCTCCGTGAAAATCCTCTGGACCACACCTCCAGGTTTGCAAAAAGGGCAAGATTCAAGTGAAGCATAAATTCCTTCTGTGAGAAATAGGATCAAGACAGCAGAGAAATACCACCCTCTGGAGCCATCACAATTCAGATGAATTATGGTTCCATTCTTCTGAAGTTGCAGTTACTATTCAGACTCTAATAAGTCTGCAATAGCTTGGTGCTCTAATCTGTGAAAAACAAAAAACCAACCAACCAAGAAAAGCCCCAAAAGCAAAAAACCAAACCAACCAAAAGAAAAAACTCTCCCCAAACCCAAATGACTCCCCAAAACCCCAAGAAACAAACACAAAAAACCCTGAAGAAAATTATTTTCCTTTCTAACTTTGTTCACACTAATGAATCTCAGACAAGGAATACTGCTAATTCTTTATGGTGGTCATATCTGGTTTTAAAGGAAAATTACAGTGAGAAAGACTTGCTGTATTTATATCCCTGTTGATGACGCTGAAATTTTTAGAGACACTGTTTTCTTCATTAAAAAATATAATTAGACTGAGAACCAAATAAAAGTTTAGGCCTTGCACTTAACTCTCTGAAACCTTGCACATAATATCCAAAATGTAAGGTAACTACACACGTTGAGAAGTCATAAGACAGTCCTGTGATACACCATAAGCCTGTATGCTATCTTTTGACACTGAACTGCAAGTAAAGGTCTGTTGTCATCATTTCGCAAAGTAACAATGATGTGCTGATTTCACAGTCACTGCAGCACTATAAAGAATAACAGGTACTGTGAATGTGGATGGTATAGTATTTTAATGCAGGCTCTATCTTAGTTTAATCTCAGGATATACTACACAGTAGACAAACTTGAAAACAAGAACTCAATGGAAATTTAATTCACTATTGTATATGTGACTGAAAGCAAGACTTTGAAAGATGCAAAATTTCAGAAAAACTTGGAGCTTGTTCAGTCTGAAGACTAATGATGTTATATATTCAAATTCCACCAGTTAGTTATTTTGGTGCTGATCCTATAAGCAGAAGTATCTTACCCCACAGGGTTTATCCTGTAACTCCAAACTGTCAACCCACGAATCAGAACTCCCAACAGTTGGCTTGCCTCAGTTATTTTACCACCTCATCAGCTTTCAAGAGGCTGTAATTTACTGCCAATACAAAAGACATTGGCTTATTGACAGGTGGAAGAAAAAAGGTTTAAAAATGCTGAACCAAATATCAAGCAAGATAACAAAGGAGTGAACCTTTCTTAGTTTCCATATAAAATTACTTAGAGTCTTTAAAAATAATGTAACTGGAAGCTATGAATGATTGTGAACACTTAGAGATGTTTTGAAATGACAGATCAGAGCTTAGATAAAATTTTTTATTGATATAGGCTATTATCAATGTAAACTACTAATTTAGTGCATATAGAAATATATTCTTCAAATGCCTAGCCCCAGTTAAAAAAAAATAAATTACAAAGTAGTAAGGAAATTCAGTTTTACATTTAGTTGATGGCCATCTACCTACTCTTAATACTTTCATAAAGCTGTAACCATTTATAATCGTTGACTCACTTCGGGGAAACTGCACAGTGAAGATTAGCCTTGTGATGGGCATGGCAAATCTTTATTCTAGCAGGTGACCAGGCCTTTTGCGAGCCAAGGTTGCAGCACTATTATTTTTAATTTGCATCAGCCTGCTTTGACCCTTCCCTCCTTCGTGTGAGCAGAGGTGGTTGTGAGGCTCTGAAGGCTTTGACCACGAGGGGGCTGTGTGAACACAATTTTTTGGCAACTTCTTGGCCCTTCCTTGGTTCAAAAGGGCAAATGCGTTTTTACGTACGATAAAATGTCACTTTGAAATAATTAACAAGGTTTTTCTTATCACTCCCCTTTGACAGAAAACACACGAAGTCATGGCTTAATTAGTCCCGTGATTTTTTATTTTTTTTTTTTTAGAATTCAAATTACTTGAAATCTTCATTGGTCATGGTATTTATATAAAAAATCCCAAATCCTGATGAATGCAAAATCTTTTGAATCGTCACTTAGAGGCTGAAACCTACCTTCCAAGATCAAAACTCATCCTGATGAAGTGTGGATACCCCAAAACCTGTCCATAAACTGATATGTATTATGCCTAACCAAGGTATGCGACAAACACCCAGAAAACAAAAATAATTTTTCACGGAAACAGACATCGAGATATATTATGCCGGGTTTTATGAAAAACTAGTTTTGAAACTAATACAGATAATTTACCCTTCTCTCTTCTGACAGCCATAGGAAATACATAAGTAACAAAGATGCCAGAATATGGTAACAAGCTTGGGAAGTTGGCAATTCCCGGGGACATGCCGTTCATTACAGCAAGCTTACTGTGAGTTCAGTCCATAGCAGATGCAGGAAAAATCAGGTGTGCAGACGGCTACCTCCCGGCTTCTCTCAATTTTCTCAGTTTCTGCTAGGTCATCTGAGTGTCCAGCTACACCAAAAGGGAGCAAAATGTTCTATCTGTGTTTCACATCGCCTGGAAAGTTCTCCTCGTGTTCACTTTTTAACGGTCCGGCCGCGTTTAAACCTCGTGTATAAACCTCGTGTTTACACGGCGCCTGACGAGGGGAGCCGGTTTTGACCGCACTGGTGACCCTCAGCGCCTTCTCAGGCCGGACGCGAGGGACAGCCGGGCTGGCCTGCCCGTCCCCGCAGGTGAAGCCCGGCAGCCCTCAGCCACCTTCCCCCGACCGAGCAGCCCGTGAGACGCGGGTCCGCCCCACCCCCCCCCGGGGCCC
>NW_005054323.1:4958496-4983496 GCF_000277835.1 Geospiza fortis
TGAGAGCCCAGAGGCAAAACGAAGGGTGCAGGCACTGCCGCTGAGAGGAGATCGAGAGACAGGGGGTGCACTTGACAACCAGCATGCAGAGATGGTAAGAAGTTTCCAGCAGCCTTTCGTTTTCATTCTAGCCTTTACTTTGGTTTGATTTGATTAATAAATTGTGCAGTAACACAAGCAGCCCTGCTTGCTATCGGTGTGTTTCAGCCTTCAAAGAAACAAGCAGCCAGGCAAGGCGAAGTAGAGAGATAATAAATAAATAAATCAGCTTTGTGCTGCGTGGATTGGGGGAAAACAAATGTCTAAGAGGTTGTGCTAAACTTTAAGTGAGTTTGGGGGGTTGAAATGGGATGGCCACATGCTTTTTACCGCCTCCTTCCTTTCACTAGAGATGAAGAGCTAGTGTAAAAAAAGTGTTTGCGGATGGATGGAGGGAGGGAGGGTGAGTGAAGGTGGATTGGGGTTGAGTCGGACATACGGTGGTCTGATCTGTTTTGGCCACCACCTTCTGCTCGGAAATGAGTACGGTTTGCACACTGTGTAAAGGTAACCTTTGAGAGCGGGAAGGAGCTCTGTGTTCACGTGTGAAACATCGCCTGCGGCAGGGAGACAGGGGTGTAAATCCACCTTTCCTCCGAAACTTTTTTTGTTGTGCATGTGCTTGCAGTTTGCACCTCTCCAATCAGCGACTGCTAACAGAACTTGGAGAGTTATGCTGATGCCCTAACTGTAAAGGGGAAAGGGGACCCCTCAAAAACCAACTTTGAACAAGGTTTTACTGCTTATTTCGTGTGCTGTGTACATGCAGGTCTCCTTTACAGAAGGGCTTTTGCAAAGCAGGGTTTGGGCTTTTAATTTAAAAATTAAAAGTCGAAGCTGCCAAGGACCTCATTTGACTGAAGTCCATTTGTCTTGGTTGTGATTTGTGGATAGGTTAAACAGCTGAGAAAGACAAGCTCATTCAAGCCGTGACTACACTTAACATGCAGAATGATAACGTTAACACATGGATCGACCTCAGCTGGTGATGAACGGTGATCATCCCATATTCAGTCCAGTAGTATGTTTCCAGTTGCTGTTTGACTACTGCTCTGCTTTCAGTCAGATTTTGTCACCTCACTCCAGGGATGTTACAGAGCTGTCTTGTGTGCTTGAATGTACACATACATATGTACACGCACACACACAAGTGTGCATATATATCTATATCTCTATCTACCTATATACGTGTATGTTTCTGTACGCATACGTGTGTGTATGTATGTGTGTATATACAGTACTCAAACTATAGATAGAGAATGTCTGTGTGAATGGAGTTTGCGATGGAAGGTTTATGTTTTTCCCTTCTCTCCCTAACATGACATGTCTTGTTCCAGTGATCAAAGCCACAATTGGAGTGTAGGAGATGCAACTGTCAAATGCAGACAACAACGAAAAAAAAAAGAAAAAAAAAGGAGGGGGGGGAAAAAAGCAGCATGTGCCCAGGACTGTGGTTATAGTAACACTGACAGAAATTAAAGTGGTTTTGAAAGCAGCATGCAATTTTTGATGGTTCCTATTTACCCTAGAGTCAAGCTGTTGTAAAATTGATGCACAAAAGACATCATGTAGTAATCTGGTGTACCCAGGATTAAAGTGGCAATGAGTGTCTTTTTTGTGTGTCTGACGGTTAAAATGGTTTGAAGCTATTTTTTAAGTATGAAATCAAAGCAGAATATTAATTATTTATTTTCTTAATCTGTATGTTAGCTGTATATAGTAGTTGTTGAAATATTTTTAGTGGAAGAGGGTTCATATTTCTCACATATTCCATTTTCCCCTCTGTATTATAACCCATTTCCATAGACAAATTATAAAATGAGCAGCATTTTTGTCATAGTTTCAGAGTACAAATGTTCACAGTTTAATTACTGAGTTCATTTCAGACAGTAATATTTAATAAGCCTGATCAGCATATCTGCACAAGAATACCAAGTTCCTGCAAAAGTATGTGGAACTTTCCTTGCCCTTAAAAATGGCAGGATTTTTAAATCTGAAATTTAATGGGACATATGTGCTCTCTGATACACTGTAGTTTCATTTTAAACTGTCTAGTATTAATAAGCCAACTAGCTCTATATATGTTCTGCTTTAAAATCCTAAAGCATGTGAATTTTAAAACTTGCTAAATATTTCAAATGACTCATCTTTACCTGATCTACGTGTAGAAAGGCTTCAGTATAAATTATAAACTATTTGTTATGAGCAAATTTTGAAACTCCTTTTAAGACTTAGGATTGTGAAGATGTTTCTTAAGCACACATCTTGCACACATAATAGAAAAACCCTGCCTTGATACACTGTTTTGCAAAAAATACAACAGTGTGACATTTTAGGGGAAAAAACTTTTATGAACAGCTCTATACCTTTAATTACGTTATATTTTTATTTTGGAGGCATTTGAGAAAGACAAATATGCAGTTGCAGTAAACAAAGTAAAGAAACAGACAAAAGCAGAGATGGCTATTGCTATATTAAAATGTAAATGTTACAGTTTGAATTTTCTAGTGAGTTTTTGAGTTCAGTGCTTTACATAACATTTTGTCCTAATCTTGCTTGCTGTCAGAGATGTTTCATGGTTGTGCAATTGCTGCAGTCAAGAATGCCAATTTGCATTCCAGGAGTGTCATTTGATTACTTTTATCTACACAGCTCGAAGACCAGCCCAGACCTCTCATTTCATCTTGCCATGTCACGAGTCAGTGCTGTGTCCTCTTTTCAAAAATCTGCCTGATTTAGACAAGAAAGAAAAGTACTTTCATGTTGCAGCCGCAGTCCCCTGCTAACTTGTCAGCAGCAGGATATGATTCACTTGGGCCCAGAAGAATGGTACAGAGATGAGGGTTAGGCGGTTCAATAAGCCTATGGACAGGTAGTGTGTGACATCCCAAGAGAGCTTAAGTTAATGAAGAACAGGTCTGCTTAGTTCTTCATACTATGACCTGGTGCTGTCCCCACAGTTTTCTCATTTGATCTTTCCCAGCAAATTGATCTTTTCTAGTACTTTTTTGCCTTCCAAGTTAGTCCTTGTGGGACTGAAATTAGCAGAGCAACTTAAGTTGGATAATACAGCTGTTCAGAAAAGAAGAAATTGGACACTAGCTCATAGAGGGGGGAGGGGAAAGTAAGCTCTTCTTTCTGTTGTTACTGAGAATTCTTTTTATTTTTAATACTACAGTTTTATTTTTGAAAACTTCACAATTATCATATTACTTTGGAACTTTGCTTTCTCATTTAATAAAGTTTGTACCGATGGTCCATTGCACACTGCATTAAATGTGTATCATTTAAATAAAACAAACATGCTTGCAGCATAGACTGCAGGTTTGCTTTGGTGTTTGTCAGTTGAACTTGCTTGTTAGAAATGATTTGCTAGTCTGTAATGAGGCTTTTACAGTTGTTGTAAGACATTTTAAATATCAATTGCGCATGCCAACTACATTATTTATAGCCTGCTAAATAACTGTAATTCTGTAGTATCCAATACCGAAATGCAGTGGAGATTAAACAATAAAAGCCATTACAAATGGTATGTGTAAATATTATGGTAGGTGAAAATACAGTCAGCAAATTACCACTGGCATTACTGGTTTTCTGGAAAACCAGTGTATGCCAACAAATTGATTTTAACTAACATTCTGTACTTAAAATCTGGGATCTAAATGGGGCTATAGTATTATCTGTCAGGTTTCTTTACATGATTTTGCACTTGGTAATTGGAAGGTGGAATGGAGGTGTGTTTGTCTGTATGTGTTTGTGTGTGTGTGTTTCAGTGCATACATGGCTAGGTTGTCAAACAATGTAAGATTTCAAACCAGAATCTGGTAAATAAAGTGTAAGTTGGAAATGATTAAGAGGGTCTTTAGTATGCTGCACAAGAGTAAGCAGTATTTAACTTTCTGTATTTCACAGCAGATGTTCTCACATATAATCCACATCCTTTCAAGTTGTAGAATTAAAAACACTGCTGAATGGAAACAAGAACATGTATTATGTAAGGGAAATACTGCTCTCACTTTCTCTCTCAGTATTGCTTTTGAAAGTGGAAAGGAACTGTAAAGGATCATTGGTCAGTTAAGCTCCTCTGGAGAGCTAGAGGGAGCTTCTGGATTTTATTAGATATGCCTTAGGTAAGAAAAAAGGGGAAAATATTCTGAATAAGGGAGGGCTGATTACTACCTTTTTTTTCAGCGCCAAAGATCTAGAAGTTAGACTTTGAGGTGGCTTTATTCTGTATTATGTATCTGTGTATGCCAGTAGGATTTGTGGCTGACTACATATCTTGTGAATTTCAAACAAAGCAGAAATGACCAACAGCAAAGCAATTACATTAAAACAAGTCCAAGTAAAACATTGGATTTTGTACAAAAACCAAATTTATTTTTCTTTCGTCTCAGAGATGGGCGTTTCTGGCAGTGTCCCTTTCCCTTTTGCACTTTGGACACTGTCACTAGAATGTGAAGTCTTTTCATCGCTTAATGTTGTTTAATCAGAGTCCTGACTCTCAGTCTGCAGGTTTGCACAGAACTTTTTATTTAGTGATTTAATTTGATTTAATGTCTACTATTAGTATGTGTTAGGAAAAAAATGTACATGTCTGGAAATACAAAAGGTTCCTCATAAAATACAAAACAAATAGAATATATTTGCCATTTTGGAAATATGTATCACTTCCTAATCTAGCCAGGAATTTTTACTTAATTTAGAAGAACAGTTTTTAACATGCCTTGATAAAAAGCACCTGTCTAAACCTTGTATTCTGTGTCAGTTTCATCCCACCTAAATTCTGACATATCTTTTCTAAAAATGCATTGATCATAATTGCTGCTTAGTATTCATATGGCAGCTTTTATAAGTATTACTTTGGACAAACTTATTTACCTTTTCAGTAAATTATATTATCCAGTGAGATAAAGTACCAGATTTGTCTCCTTTATCTCTCATACAGTAGCTCTCATTATGTGCTGCGCTAGTAAAACCCTTTATTTGTTGATTATTAGAATCTTAGTACACTTAGGAGTTTTGCTGTAATTTAATGTGATTGTTCAAAGAATTTCTGTCATTTAGAATCTTCCCGTAATACTCTCACCACATATTATAAATATGTATATTTTATACTCCAGATAGATATGTAAATACATTTTTTATTCCAGGTAAATCAAGGATTTTGAGAGAATTCTTTTCATCTGCAGCACCTATTTCAGTACTTTTCTCTTGAAATATTTTTTAAAAAAAGAACTCACACAAATTCAGGTAACAATCAGATTTGCTTCTGATTTGTTACTTTAGAGAGTTCTTTCTGTTTCTTTAATTTTTTTTAATGTTCTACTATGTACGTAAATCACATTTTTGTAGAAAACTATAAAAAGCTAGAGAAGTTTTAAAACCATGCTGGGCATTACAATTATTTTTTCATTATAAAAACCAGAATGTTCATAATGCTGATTTGTAAGTCATGAGCCAAGTGAAATCAAAATGCCATAAGCTAACCACTAAAGTTTTTAAGTCACCATGGTCTGGTGCACTGTCTGGAAGTTCAGCTGTGTTTTTGCAGAGTATTGCAATTGGTTAGGTATACTGTTCTGCTGCATATAAAACTGTAGAAGCTAGGCCTGTCAGAAAATCTTCAGCTATGGGAAGTTTTAAAGAGTATGCAAAGCATATTATTAACTGTTATCAGCTGTAAAAGAAACTGGGTGTATGTACAACACCCGTCACGCTGTCAGCTGGAATCACACTGAATTAGTGTTGCAACTTTATTAACTTTGTCAAATATGTATTATTTTGGAACTTCTGATTTGTGCTCTTAGTCAATGCTCTTTACTGTTGAATACAAATATGTAACAGCAAACAAAAAAACATTTTTCCCTTTTTGTGACCTGACATTTGCCAAAGTGCCCCATGCTGAAATTTCTTTTCAGTATCTTTTTTTTTCTTCCAAAGCCAGACATGTACCCAGACACAAAAGCCTCTGTGTATAGCAAGCTGTTTTAAATATTGTGACTTGACGATGTGCTGTCCTTTCTCGGCTTGAGCCAAGGATCTCTGCTCAGTGTCTGTGGATTACCAAGTCCCTTCTTTATTGTACCTCTTGTCAGCTATTCCTATTCATTTAACCTTTCATTAGTGTCT
Organism: Geospiza fortis; assembly: GCF_000277835.1. Classification (NCBI taxonomy): domain Eukaryota; kingdom Metazoa; phylum Chordata; class Aves; order Passeriformes; family Thraupidae; genus Geospiza; species Geospiza fortis. The sequence continues at coordinate 4,964,668 of NW_005054323.1, forward strand.
GTGCAGCTTCACTGTCTGGAAAGGCAAGGAGAAACCTAAAGGCCTACTGTCACAGTTATTAGATTTCTCGGTTACATCCCAGCAACCATAAAGGAGTAAGAGTCAACACTATTGTCATGCATGCTGCTATCCTGGGGTGCAACTCTTCTGTGCATGTCAAGGACATGTGCCACATGTTGATAATGCATCTCGGAGATAAATGCACAACATGGGGGATGAACCAAGGCTGGCGCTAATGAGCTTTGTAGGAGTTATTGCAAAGACAAACAATTGTGAAGGAATTTCTCTTAAAACGGTAAAGAGATGGAATTGCACTAAGTGTTGCCAAGGCTTGCTTGCAAGGTACTTGTCAATCATGTTAGTTTCATTTAAGTGCCATTTACCAAAAAAAAAAAGAAAAAGGGTTTCTATGATTTAAAAATGTGTTGCTTTTCACTTTTTAAGTTGCCAGGCTAAAGTATAAATTAAATTGCCCTCAATAATACACCTTATGACTATTGTTTCTACTTACTTATTTTTGGATCAAAACCTGCAAATCTTTTCACATTACTTGAAAAAAAAAGATTGCAAATACTAATTGCAGTACATTCTGAAATATTCCTCTTACTGAAGCTCAAAATTGCACTCTTGATTTTGTAAAAGCGTTGTCATGGTCTTTTCTGAGGCATAAATTTGGCTGAGAATATCTGGGTGCATCTAAGTAGTTTATTCTACATTTGCTACCTAAAGAGCCAAAATTACTAGGTGTGACACAACTTCCTCATTCTACTGAGGCATGCCCTCTGTTTAATCCGGTGCCATATTCACATACATTTTGATTCTGAACTGTCTGGAGGCCCATCTTATCCTGTTAACCTAATCTAAATGAACTCTGAGCGCTCAGCTTATAATAGCAAAAAATACATGCTTATTCCTGACTTCCCCAGAGTTGAACTTTTAGAATGCATTTTAATTACATTTTTATCAGTAGCATTATAACAATATTATGTATAACTTCCTATGACATTCATAAGGAGATTTTGGCCAAAACTAAATTAAACCTATAGATTTATAGTTCAGTTATAATTTTAATATTCTTCTTTGTTCTGTGTAGAACATTAGGGTCTCATCTTGCTCCTATTCACAGCAAGGTTGGAAGTGGGAGTAAAGCCACTGAAAGCTGTGGAGGTAAAGTTTTAGGAATCTGTTGAATAAAGTCTAGTCACCTCCTTTGCACTTTTCATAGCATGGTAAGAGGATTTTGAAGATTATAAATCTAGTGGACTACAGGAAAATTCTTTAAAACTTCCTTATTTCAGATTAACATTTTAGATTATCATCATTTGAAAGTATGAGAGGTTACAGTATATTAATAGGAATTCTGTACTTTCTAGTTCTTTATATTTTTGATATTAAAGAAGTAAAGCCTGACTGCACATTTTGCTTTAATTCAGAACATAGAATCCAAAGTGACCAGCAGTATAATAGCAGATTGTAGGAATATTGGAATAATTACTGCAACATAGGAACAAGTGCATCCAACAAAAAATGTGTTGAAGAGAAAATTCAACAAAAATAGTATTTTTATTTTTCTTGTTCAAACACTGGAAACATTTGTAGTGCTGATATTTAATTCCACTTTCCTGAAATTAGAAGAGAAGCTTTTGTATTTTGTGATTTGAATTTGACAAATATTTAAATGAAAAAAAAAAATCATGAGACATGATCTGGAACAAATATAAAAGTGCCCTTAGTTTAAAAGATCCTTTCATTACTAGGCTGATTTTAGCTTTGATGAGTCTAAAACTTACTACATGGTTTCCAAATCAAAGATGAAAGGGCCAGTTAGGAATCAAATAAATTTTCCTGTTGAAATGTAGCATTTGACATTTAGAAGGATGTACTCAGCATGATAAACCACTTCTCTTTACTGTAACTAGCCTGGTGACTTTTTTTTGCAATAAAACTACTTTGAAACTGAATTGAGGTATAATAAATTTAACGTAAATTAATTTGGAACCTCTGATTAGTGCCATTTTTGAGCTAAGGGAAATATTTTCCTGAAAGTGCTTTTTCACCCTTTATTGTTACAGCATGTGAAATTTCATTGCTAAGTAATTACTTTTGTAGTTGTTTTGACAGACTCTTACTGGCCTAACTCCATTGACTTTGTTGTGGCAGTGTGCCAGTTTTATTAAAGATGGGGGTTTTTATTCATCTCACTGTGCAGTTGCAGGTATATTACTAATACTAATCCAGTGGGCATATACCCCATCTGTATGTTTGAAAAATTATTATTATGGACAGTAATTCATAGTCTACAATAGAGTTGAGCAGCGTTTTTATGCTGCTCTGATGCCAATTATATGCTTCTAAAAGTCTACAGATAATACTTAGCTCTCCAGAATGAGATTCTGTACAGAGTCCTAGAGAGCATTTTGGAAAGCGTTTTGTTGTTCTGATAGAGATGCAAAGAACTGGGGGAAAAAAAGTAAATACTGCTTAAGCAAAAGTGCAAACTTTCAACTTTTGTGCTAGGCTATGACTGTATTTCAGTTAGCAGCTGTATTTTGAGCCAGCTTTTGAAGATACCTTGTTTCTGATATCCCATGAAATATGCTTGATCAAAATAAATGACAGTACAAGCCAGTTGGCTCAGTGATTATATAAGCAGTGTGCAGAGGCTGAGTAATTTATGTTTTTCAGTACACAAACTGGCATTAAGATTATCTTCTCACTTTGGTGGAAATATTAAAAAGCAATGTATAAAATAATGTACATTATGTAACTAAAAGCTTCTAAGTTAATTTAAGTCTAATGTAATTCACATGGTAAGACAGAAGGAAAGTGAAGTAGGAACAGGAAGTAATATCAGATAAGTGATGTGTGACTTAAAGGTTTGTATTAGTTTACTTAAACTATGCTTATTTATTAACTTTTGCTGTTGGAAGGTATGTTACAATCTTCTCTCTTTCCTCTTATCTACATGTAACTTTACTAGTTTGTATATCAGTTTGTATATACATTTTTATTTTATTTATCAGCTGGTATACCTAAGGGATTTGTGATGTCAGATGATTCTTCATAAGCAAGAATTTCTTCAATTCCTGAGCAGAGACTTTCAAAATGATGGGGTCAGTTTGACAGTAGCAGGGATGGGTGTGATCTACTGCTTCTTTGTGATTTGGCTTGGGGGTCAGAAAATGGGAAGAAACTGTTCTCTATCTCCTGTAGATTGATGGACAGCCTTTGTGAATACTCTAGTAGTAGTCTTTTAAAAATAAGAGGTGAATAATAGGCTCTGATGCTGGTGACAGCAGGGAAGGACGTGGGTGAGACTGATAGTATAATGCTAGAAGAACCTGTCAGGCTTCTATCTCTAGTCACCCTAGCAGCAGGACAAGAGGCTTGTGTCTTTCCAACTGTGCACAACTTTCCTGTTCTCATGTGTTACTTGTATTGTGGAATTTAATGGTACTTTTTCTGCTAAATGATTCACAGGTGTGGGAAGTATGGTGGGATGAGTTTTGTATAATTTTTGAGTTCCATGCAGTATTTGGAAGCCTCTAGGCTTTACATAGGATTTGTGAGTCTGTTAGATAAACCTGTGGAACACTGAGGCAGTTACTGTCTTCCCTTGGTTAAACATGGAGGGTCAAAAAAATCACTCTTCTCATGTAGCAGTTGCCACACTCATGAAGAGTCTAATTACAGTAGATCAAACAGTTGCAAGAGAAAAACTCTCTGAGTGGTGGAGTGAAGAGAGCTACTTTTGTCCTCAGTCTTCACTGGATGTCCTCATCCTTCAGGATGTGAAGGATACAGCTAGTCACCTTCAGACTCCCAATTTTATTCAGTTTTTAGGATTATTTTTGCTCCTGTTGTGAAAAGTTTATAACAAAGGAAGACAGTATTAGCTCATAACAAGCAAAATCTTAAAATTATAGAATGGTTTGGGTGGGGACTCTGAAGTCGTCTAGTTCCAAACCCCCTGCCCCCCCAACATGGGCAGGGACACCTCTCAGTAGACCAGATTGCTCAAAACCCCATCCAACCTGGCCTTGAACACTTTCAGGGGTAGGACATCCACAAATTGCCAAGCTATTCCAGTGCCTCACTACTCTCACAGTAAACAATTTCTCCTTAATACCTAATCTAAACCTACGCCCTTTCATTTAGAAGCCATTCCTCTGACATTTCTATGTGAAAAGTCTCTCTTAAATTTTCTTGTAAGGTCCCGTCAGGTATTGGAAGACCACAATCAGGTCACCCCAAGGCTTTCTCTTCCCTAGGCTGATCTATCCTAATTCTATCAGCCTTTTCTCATAGGAGAGATACTCCATCTTTGTTGGCTCTCCTCTGGACATGCTCCATCAGTTCCATGTCCATCCTGCACTGGGGGCCCCAGAGCTGATGCAGCCCTGCAGGTGGGGTCTCAGCAGAGCACAGCAGAGCAGAGGGGAAGAACCCCTCCCTGGCCCTGCTGCCCACACTGCTTTGGATGCAGCCCAGAATACAGTTGGTTTCTTAGAATGCAAGCACACATTGCCAGTTTATGTCTAGCTTTTCTCCCATGTAAGCCCCCCAAGTCACTCTCCTGAAGGCTCCTTTCTTTCCTTAATTCTCCAGCTGTGTTGGTACCAGGGCTTGCTCTGACCCAGGTGCAGCAGTTTGCTGAATCTCAGCAGGTCTTGCTGAATCTCGTGAGATTGCCATGGACTTGCTCCTCGAGTTTGTCCAGGACCCTCTGGATGGCATCTTGGCCTTCAGGTGCATCAGTCATAACCACTCAGCTTGGTGTCATCTTCAAACTTGCTGATGATGCACTTGATTCCCCTGTGTGTGCCATTGATTGAAGTAATTGATTTAGTGAATGAAGACATTAAAAAACACTGGTCTCAGTACAGTCTCTTGAGGGACACCACTTATCACTGGTGTTCATTGGGATGCTGAGCCATTGACCACTACCCTCTGAATGCAATCATCCACCTTATTCACCTTATCCACTTTATCCACCAAACAATCCATCCACCAAATCCATATCTCTTCAATTTAGAGAAAAGGATACTGTGGGCAATAGTGTCAGAAGCCTTATTACATCCATAGCCCTTCCCTTGTGCAATGATGCAGTCATTAATAATAGAAGGCCACTGGGTTGGTCAGGCAAGATTTTCCCTTGATGGAGTAGTGCAGGTTGTCTCAAAAATCACCTCCCTGAGCTCCATGTGCCTTAGCAGAGCTTCTGGGAAGTATCTGTTCCATGAACTTCCCATGCAGAGAGGGAAGATGACAGGTCAGGGTCCTCCTTTCTGTACTTTTAAACGTGGGTTCAATGTTTCCCCCTTTCCAGTCACCTGAAACTTCCTCTGCCACAACTTTTCAAATATGAAGAGTGGCTTAGCAACTACCAGGCTTAGCAACTACCAGGAAATTGACTAATCAGTTTCCTCATCACTATGGGATGCATCTCATCAGGTCCCTTAGAATTATGCATTATTATATTCTTCAGATGGTCACAAACCTAATCTTCTCTTACAGTGTGAAGATCTTTGCTCCCACAATCCCTGTTGTGAGATCCATCCCCTCAAAAAGTGAAAGAAGAGAGGTTGCCAGTGAAGACTGAGGCAAAGAGTTGTTGAACACCTCAGCCTTCACCTCATCCATTGCTAGCAGTTTTCCAGCTTGCTTGTCAGAATGAGTATACCTTCTCTGACCTTCCCATTCTGTTAACATACCTGTAGAAGCTTTTGTGATTCTTTGTATGCCTTGCACTTTTGCCTTGGTCTTCTTCACCCCATCTCTATGCAACTGGGAAGCACCCCAGGGCTCTTCCCAGAAAGAAGACCTGTCTTTGCTTCACTGCCGCTGCATTTCCTTCTTGCCCTTCCATTTGACCAAGCTTTCCCTATTCTGCCATACCATCTTTTGCCTTCTTTGCCTGAATTCTTGTTCCTGGGGATGGCTAGGTCTTATGCTCTGTGAAAGACTTTATTAAAGATCTGCCAGCTCTGCTTCCTTGTCCCTGAGGGCAGTTTGCCAGAGGGTCCAGTAATGGGATTCGTCCCACCAAGTTTCAGGAATAGCATCTTGGTCATCATTTTCTAGCAGCCTGTTAGCTTCCAGCTCCTCCTCTTGTTTGCTGCTCATACTGCCATCCTGGCACTTGAGCTGGATTGTGGGCCAGGTAACCTTCTTAGAGAAGCACCTCTAAATTTCTTTGAGATATTTTCCTGGTGTCTCCCACTTGCTCATTACTGCCTTAGAAATTCCTGTCTCATCTCCTTAAGACTCCCAAGTGTGTTCCAGTGTGGCTAGCACATTTCAGACTCATTGACAGAGGGCCTTTTCTGGTACTAAATATGTATCTTTCTTTGCTTTATATATCGAAAGAAAGATTTTGACTTGATGTTTAAATTTAATGCAGATTTATTTCAAAAAGCAGTTTAATACTTTGTTATAAACTAACCAGTGGCCAGTATAGAAAGATGAGCTGCAGATGGAGTGGAAGGAAAAACTTTCAGAAATTCTGCTGCAACTTTCCTTTTTGTGTGTATGTATGTATGTATCTATACAATTCACCATGGTAATTGCATACACGGTGTTTCCTTATAAATTCATTATGTATGTAAATATACACAAAAAATACATACCTATACTGATATAGATTGTATGCACACAGTACATACATACATACATGCATTCAGATATTCCCCCCACATCTGGGGCTCTGCATCCAGTTCTGGGATCCTCAATGCAAGAGAGACATGGAGTGGCTGGAGCATGTCCAGTGTAGGGTGGTAAAGATGGGCACTGGAGCATCTGTTTATCAGGAAAGGCTGAGGGAACTGAGCCTATTCAGCCTTGAGAAGGGACATCTGTGTGGGGACCTCCTCCATGCATACAAATGTCTGAAGGGAGGGTGTCAAAATTATGGATTCAGGCTTTGCTTGGTGCTGACTAGGAATAGGACAAGGGGGAATAAGCAGAAACTGATACACAGGAGGTTCTACCTGAACATGAGGAAGAAATTCTTTACTGTGCAGTGACTGAGCACTGGCACAGATTGCCCATAAATGTTATGGAGTCTCCCTACTGGAGATATTCCAGAACCATCAGTATGCAAATCTTGCAAATCTGTGCCATGTGCTTGGGGCCATGTGCGCTGAGATGACCATGCTTGAGCAGGCAGCTTAAAGCAGATGATCTCTTTGGTGGTCCCTTCCAAACTTACCAATAAATTTTGTGATTTTGATCCAGATATGTATATGTATATGTATATGTATATGTATATGTATATGTATATGTATATGTATATGTATATGTATATGTATATGTATATGTATATGTATATGTATATGTATATGTATATGTATATATGTATAAATGCATAATTTTTTCTGTACTGGAATTTTTGCTACCAGAAAAGCTTTTTGGCTAGTTCTTGTCCTTGAGTAAAAGTAAGATATACATAAATTCTAAAAATTGTCTGTGAAAATGATTGCACTGTTGAAGGGGAAACCAACTATCCCTTTAATCTTAGGAGTAAATTCTAGCAAATACTGGTTTCTGTTCGGAGTTTTTAATTTCTTATTTTATTTTCCTTATTCTCCAGCTTCCTTATCTGTTCTGTATCTTGTAAACCCTCTTTCTTAGTTTTCTCACTGAGTTTTCTTTGAGATATAGAGTTGTCTTATTCTGTGATTAGAATATGTTTCCCTAGTCATTACTTAAACCAAAGCCAGCATTGTGATCCTGAGTCTTATAGTATTATATAATATAATATATTAGATTTTATACATAAATATAAAAATAATTATTATATTATACTAATGATAACTAGACCTGCTAATGACCAAGCCTGTGATATCTCTCTAATTCTGTGAAGGGCTAGCTCTTATGGATATTTTGTCTTGAAAGTACTGTTGAATGAGATTGGTAAAAGAATCCTTGTAGATTTTTGCCTCATTTCAGGATCTCCTCTTCTTTAAGAAATCTGATGGCTTCCATTTATGATGGCAATATTTCATAAAAAGGATTACATTATGCCTTGTTTAATAATAAAAGAAGAATAACCAAAACTGGTCTGGCATTACACTGGCTTGCAAAATAGGATCTTCATTCCTTTTATCCTGGGTTATATTGCTGTTATAAAAGTACACTGAAATACACTGTGATTATATTGTCCTGGGAACATTTTCATATGCTGTATGTTTGGTTAGTTTTTGTTATGTTGTAGAAAGTATCTCTGTGTTTTCTGTGGAAAAGCTTCAGGACTGTGAAAATTTTAGGAACTTATTGTTCCTATTAAGGCAGTATTGGGAAAATTAATATTTAAAACTGAGGCTACACATAAAATAATGGGAAATATCAGGTGTTGACAAGATGTAGTACCATAGTGGGAAAAAATATAGAGGTTTGTAAGTTATGTGAAGGATAATGGAAGCTCAGCTGAAATTACACCATGCTAGTTAACAGATAACTTCTTTTACTACCATTCATGTAATTGCGCTATTGCCAGTCACGGAGATAGATATGCAAAGGGAGACGGGTGTTATTGAAATTTATTTCAGGCAAGGTTGGTGACTTTGAGGTATTAGATAATTTCAGTGGAAGTACTGAGTGTTCTGTTAGGTGGTTTGTGCTATACTCATTGTTGGACCTTAGTACTTAAAAATCTCTCTTATCAAGCTTATTGAAATTTCATCCCAAAATTTCAAGAATATATGTTGCAAACTTGAATCATAGACCTAAGCCAGGTATCATTCTAGGACCTTACTCATAAAGAAAATGGCATATATTGTGATGGTTCAGGAGTGAACAAACTTCATCTGCAGTTTATTTAATAGAGTGAACTGATGGAACAGACCCCTCCTCAGCAAGATAGTCAGTACCAGATCTCACATTGACTTGAAAAAGTCATTTGTACTCATAGCCATTTGCACTATCCTCATTATACAGAGTTTACCTCACTTTCGGTGCTGGTAAATCTGGGTGACATGTGCCACAAACTAACTCAAACACCCTGATTGTATCCTGGTCACCTGATGGTCCCTTCTTTATGTAATTGTGTCTTAGTAGTTCATGGGTGTTTTGTCTTTGGCTTTCATGAGTTTCGTGTCCATTCATAATTATGAGAGCTGGAAAACAGTAGGCCATGGTATTAGCACTGTGTTCTGAACGGACCATGGTAAGTTGAATCATGGTATATTATTTTCAAGAGGTTTTTTAAATGTCATGCTAAAGACAGGTGCTCCATGAATAGTATCTGAGTCACCATGCTAATTATCCAAAACCTCATAGAACTGAGGAAAAAACATTGTTTGGAACAGAAGTCCAGTAATCCTTCTAGTGTGGCAACTTGTAAGAACTGAAATAGGGGAGCAATTTTATTCTAAGTGATAGTTGCATAGTTAAAAACCCCTCAACTGAATACATACCATTAAATGTATGGTCTGCATAATGTTATCATCTGTAGCGTATGTTGATTGCAAAGAAAGAAAATGTAGATGGGAATGTAATTCTGTAGTATACTGTAGTATTTGAAAAATATAAGTGTCTCTTAAATAGACCAAAATCTATGGATGAACTTTATAGTTACAGAATACTGGGTTGTAAGGAACCTCACAGATCATCTGGTCCAGCCTTTCTTAGCAAAAACTGTCTGGTTTGTTAGTGCAATGCCTTATGTTATTATGTGTTTTTCTGAGGTACGCTGTAGCTCTGGAGTGCACTGAATTGTAGTATCTTTGTATTTATTCATACTAGCATTATACTGTTACTTACTTATAGCACTTGAAATGCACCAGTGCCTTTTGAATGCAGGATCAATGCCCAGAAAGTATGCAAGATAGTCTTTCTACCTCTTGAGATGAAGCTAGTTTTTGAAAATTGTTGTTTTGTTTGTAAGAATTAGAAGTAAAGGACTAGTTGCTGAGGCAGACACAATTTAGAGAAGGCTAACACAAGCTGATACTTTTGGGTGTACCCACATGCGGCCAACTTTGCTTTTCGCTTCCCCAAAATTAGGTTATTTTTCTTCTTGTTATATTTGTGAACTGAACTACTGCTGAATGTGGCCCACCCAGTTACTGTGCAGGTTGTTAAGTAAACTGTTTGTTGGATGATGAAAATACTAGTTTTAACTGAGGAAGACTTGTATGGTTTAATTTTAAGTGCTGTGTTAGCCCTATTACCACAATTGTAGTCAATGAACATTTAACTCTTTCAGCTTCAGAAGGAATAGACAGCTGTGTGCTCTTCATATCTTTCAAAAATGTATTTCTTTCCTCATATGAACATAATGTCTGACATCACAGGCATACTGTTTCTAAGTATTTGGCAAGGGCCAGGGGTTTTTGTTGAGCAGGGAAGCAGGGAAAAGAGAGTTATTGTCAGATTTTGTTCAGGTAGAACATGGTATATGCTGACAAAAGAAATATTTCTGCCAACAGTGCTGCATCAGCTCTCTAAGTAATGTTAATCTAAGAGGATGAAGGTAGCATTTTAGTGTGCTTTTTTGCTCAAAGTTTGTCTGAGGGTGTGAAATTAAAGATGTTATACTCTTATGTTCTATAAGATAGTTGCCAACATTGATTATCGGGTTTGTTTGTGTATTGAGAATATGTAATCTGTTTTATAAACATAGGGAAACACTAAAAAAATTGCTGTGTCTTATGAAATTACTAGCTTAATTTCAGTCTGGAAAAGCTTATCAATTACTGCTGTTTTAGCTTAAGGTGTACTTTGCAAGATATCTGCATCACAAACTGATGGACTTTGAATTTCTTTTAAATACACAGATTCAGTGTTTCCTGTTACAAAAACTGTAATCATGGCCATCCTGTTCAAAAAGTGACCTTTAAAGTACTTGTTTGTAAGGAGCATGGCAGAGCAAGAAGACCCTTTCAAACATCTGAGGAAGCTTATTTAAAATACCTGAAGTCTAATTCTTTCTGTAGAATCAAACACGACATCCATAAGGTTAATTGATATGGACATTGCCATTATATCTCATTTGGTGTCTTGTTGGTTGCTTAAACGAATACATTTAGAAACTAGATACCTAATTGAACTTCTCAGAGCTCACTTATTCTGAAGTTAGCGCTAAAGGCCTTTCCAAACTGCTGCTTGAAAGCATGTTGATGATACGTCTTTGACAGTAATGTTCATTTCTCTTTTCTTTTTTTTTTCTTTTCTAATGCCAAGAAAAGTACTACTTGTATAATCCTTGCCTAATTTATTTTAGAATTGATAGAATTTGGTGTTTCATCCCAGATTTAAGATCCCATGCCCACAGTCATTAAAGAAATCTTCTTTGATTTATATAAATGTTTTGTCATAATGTAGTCTTTAGGGAAGAATTACACCCTTTCACTGAAAGAAAAGAAACCATTCAAAGGATTGAGTTTCTTTTTCTTAATTTGTAATATAGCCTATTTTGGTGCTTCAGGGCAATATTTTTTTTCTCTCCAGCTTATGAAGGGTGTTTCAGCTGAATATGCTCATACCTTTAAAAATCATTTGGTGTGAGAACTTTTTAAGTTACAGGGTGGTTTATTTTTTTTTTCCTGTAATACACTATACTCTGCCTTTGAGCTTTCAATTTAAGTCTTCTGTCATATACTGCCAAAAACTTTGTTCAGAGCTCTGTCTGTGTTGAAACATGTATGCCTGTCCCAGTGTCATAACTAATTATATACCTTGTATGCTTGCTTCTAGTAATTGGAAAGTAGACCTACCGCAGGATAAGTTTTAGTATTAGATTGTATCTTGGGGACATGTTGCAGAAATCAAGTTTCCACCAAGCAGCAACTTGAATTTGTAAACAGATATGACTATTTTAAGTGCATCATCTCATGGTTGTTTCTTGAAATCTGTGTGTGTTTGTTTTAAAGCTTGGGAGAAGGTGTTTTTGAACTGTACCTCTGCATGTGTAGTAATTATAACCAACTTCTTTTAATCACAGTATTCTGAAGTGTCTGTCTCCACTTCAGATGAAGGCCTATGTTGCCATGCTGTCTTTCTGCAGATTTTGTTTGGTGGTTCTGAACTTGCAGAAAATGTGTCTGTACATAGTGCTTGGCTAAGTTCTGTTGGCCTGAAGCACTGTTTACAGTTCCTTACATTAAGAAAAGGGAAAAAAGAAAAGGACCAGCATTTTTATCCGTAAGAAAGCATGGAAGCTATAGGGAAAAGCAGCATTTCTTCCATATTTTCCTCTGCAGAATCTTTTGCTTGTGTTTTGTGTGTATGTGTACATATATGTGTCTTTGTGTATCTATAAATTTTCCTAGGTACATGCAGAAGGAAAGAAGGAGTCTTGTGGTTATGTGTACAGGTTTTTTTTGTGCTTAGAGCTAGGCTAGCAAACAATGATTTATACACACCAACATGTATAAAATGTTCTCCTTGTCCATGCCTGCTGAATAAAGACTTTGCCAGTCTTAAGTCTCAGAGCTTCACATGTAGTTGCAATTAAAGTCTTAGGACTGAGCATTTAATGCTAACAATAGATTACAGTATTGTCAGGTTTTGTTCTGATTTTGGTCTTTGTTAAATTATGAGACCTCATTTTTATGGGAGTTCCATGGCTACTTGCTGTTTTGCATTAAAAACTGTTACTTTAATAGAGAATGTATCATTGTGTTACTAAAACTACAATACTAGTGCTTGGATTTCTCCAAAATACATATTTAATTTTTTTATATGATATTGTATATTTACGTATATTTATTATAATGGTGATTGCTTTACGGGGAAACTTTTGGGGTTTTTTTGATAAGGAAATGATTGGTTGCCTCTTTTTATGTGAAATTGAAGTTTAGGTTTGGTTTTTTTTTTCCAATTAAATGTTACTTAGATGACTTACTGGTTATGTAACCTTCTGTCTATTAGTTCTGTGGCAAGAGTGCAGCATGATTTTGTCAAATAAGGTTGTTACTTTGTGGCATCCTTGAAATTAATGTGAATTAAATCACTTCCTTTGAAAGTTTTTGACAACAAAATGTTTGGTTGCTTTTAAACATTTCCAGTGTCTTGTCAGACAGTTTTATCTTTCACTTTCCTCTCCACAGCTGGCATTTTTTAGAAGGGCTCAGGGAAGGAGAAGGCTGGGTCAGTCTGACCAGGGAAAGTATAATGCTGTCCCACATTCCAATTTTATATGTGTCACAACTGAGTTAATATTGCTTGCTGAGAAAGATTAGTGCACTGCAAGTAAGATCTTTCATTGATTTTCAAACTTCTTTTTTCTTTTTCAAATATATGCAAAAATTTAGTGTCCAAATTTCTGCAGAAAAAGAAGATTATTTGCCAGTATAAACAAGCATACTTTATATACAGAATTTTGGTCATTTTAAAAAAATATTTCTCTTGTTTGAACTCAAATAATTTTACTATCTTTATTTTCTGTTCTTACAACTCTCTGCTCATATGTGAATTTGAAACACTTAATTTTGAAAATTAAGCCAACTGTTCTGCTGATGTGAAAACTGGAGGTAGAGTTGTCTGAGAAACAAGTACATCTTACTCAGCCACTGAAGAATAAAGGAGGCTGGCTATTTTTCTGTATTCCAGTGCAGGGACTCCATCTTCTGTATCTGTAATTCATTCTTCTCTTCATTGGCATGTCTTCTTTCCCTTTGCTTGCTGTAAAGGAAGAAGACAGTTTTGTCCTTATCTTTGAGTCACTTTGGATGTGATTGTTCTAGCTTTCTTTCAGACAGGCAAGGTATTTATGATCTTCTCCCTAAACTTCTGATTTTTAAGTCTATCTTTCCTCTACAATCTTTATCTCAAGGTTTCCAGAGCACTAGCAGTGAGGAACTGACATAGGAGTTTTCACTTCTGGTCACAGAAATCTTGTCGATGAAGACAACACTATGAGTAGTAGTGATTACAGAGTGCCATGGAGCTATTGGTCCAAAGGGTCAGATACATTCTACATTGCTTCCATTCATTCCGTGTTTGAGAGGCCTGTCATGCCAAAAGAACGAAAATTCAAAGTACAAGCTCCAGATTGCTTAAAAATGAATGACCCTTGCCTGAAAATGATTACTGTTTGCCCATGAGTCTGAGAGAGTTTTACAAGTCCTGACAATTAATATATTTCAAGGTTTCTATATAGAAAATCAGAATAAAAGAATGAAGCATCTAGTAGCAGTATTGGCAGAGTAAATGTCATTTGACAATAACAGAAACCTTTCTATCAGTAAATTAACTGGTAGTTGACAGGAATGTAAAACTATTAAACTCTCTAAAACAAGTAGAGAAATGCTGCTGGGAAAAAAAAAACCCTGCTTTTGTTCCATGTAAAATAACATGTGGCAAGAGAAGAAATTTTGGCCTGCGGTTGATATTGTCTGTAACGTGTAGTTGAACATGAATACCTGAAGTATTTTGTCACTGTTCGTGTGGCAGACCATTATCACTACTAAATTATTTTAGTATTTAAGTTATAAATCCAAAGAGTTAATAATATCCATTATTGCAGTAAGGAAAAATTTTCATTTCTTTTTGCTGCTTCAGTGATAGATAGGAAGATGTGCAGTAATTGTCATTTCTGCTACAGTGACTCTTCTTACAGGAGAATAAGGCAAGGTCCTTTATGGAAAGGAGAACTCAGTTTAATTTGCACAAATATGGTTTGATTTTGAGTTAAGTGTTGAATGTGGATGGATTCAGGTAGAAGAACTGGGATTGACTTTTGAATTGTGAACCTATTCCTTGACTTAGTTCTGGAGTTAAGAGCCTGGAGGAACTGAAGGGGCTCTTGCAGCATTGGTTTATGAATATGGCACAAACAAAAATACAGATGTCTTTTCCTAAAAGTTAGTCAGTCTGTTGCTGGTTTATCTCTATTATCCGTTGTCTCAGTTTTAAGTTTCTGAACATGTTTTAATATACACAGAGGAAACTTCTATCTGTTTTGAAACATTTTAACTTGTAGTGCTTTACATTTTTACTCCTCTCAATGATACAGTTTTTGAAGCAAGTTTATTAGTTTTGTAAAACGTTTTACAACACATACAAAAAAAGGAGAAACATTGAAACATTCTGACATCTTACTTGTCATTGTGTATTTACACAATGACATATAAATATGAGGCCTATAATATCTGCTTCTAATGCACATGAAAAAAACCTGGATGAAAAGATTCAGAGACCTGTGTGTATGGCAGTGCTGTTGTCTTTACTAGTGTGCAAAGTATTATCAAGTTATACCTCTTGAGAAGAGAACATTTTTAAGCTCCACAAAAAGCTGAATGACTTTTGTTGTGCAAAAATCTCTAAAACCAAAATCCCATCAAACTAGACCCCCAGCATCTGGTTTTCATCCGTTCTGATTGTATCAAGAGGAAACAATTCCATGTAGATGAAGAGTTGTATTCACCATGAGTTAGGTCCCTAGTGTGATTGCAAGGGTTGAAAAAACCACTATCCAGAACTTGTCCAACACAGTAACTGAATATAATCTGAATATAATTTTTTTTGTTTGTTTTCTGGTATCACAGCTATATTACCCTCATTTTTCAGGAGCTTTGTTGAAGCTAAAAGGATATATTTTTTTCCAGAATCATACACAGGGAGGTTATTCTTTGCATTGTACCATGAATATCAGTATCATATCAGTAATCTCTCAAGAGGTGAGGGTGGGTCTGATCCTCTCCATTAATATTGTTCCCCTTTCCCATTCCCAAAAATATGATACACTAGTAAAAATTCAGTTGTGAAAAGACTCAGAAGCATGATTGGTGCTGTGTGAACTGGAAAGTAAGGATTCCAAAAACATGATAGATGGTGAAATGAAGCCCTTCCTCTGTGCAAAATGAAGTCCGTGGCTAATTTGGAGATAACAAAACATCTGGTTGCATGAGAGATCAGACTTACTCTGAAGATCTGCAGAGGACTGCAATATATCTTGTTCATATTTAGTATTTTGGAGTGCCTGAACTCCATCTGCATCCCCTCTGGTAAATGATCTGTGAGAGAGAGAGATGAGCAAACTTCAGGTGTCAATAAGCAAAAGGGAGCAGGAAGAAACCAAATTAGTGACATGGAAAATCTGATGGATTTATTTTAAATTAAAAAGTGCTTTCCTGAAGCCTTGATATTTATATCAGTGGGAAATGAACTATAGTAAATTCAACAGGTGCAGGCAGGAGCAAATGTTTTCAATGGTTTGAGTAGAAGTCAGAGTAAATTAAAATAAAACCAGTTCAACCACTTAATTGTCCCTAAATCAATATAAAATACTCTAAAGTAGAGCATTGTGGCAGATTTTGTGTCAGTGCATTGATATGAATACAAATTTCTCTCTAGAACTTCAACAGAGATTGGTATCTGTCTTTAGAACTTTGCCAAGCCATATGTTGCTTCTTAGAACCTGCATAGTCTTCTTGTGCTTTATGAATCTCTGTTTTCAGTAATGCCCGATCTGGACATGTTTTCTTTTTCTCGGAAGATGTCAAGCAGATGAGTATTACTTTTTGAATTGTATCCCAGGTGAAAAAAAGTAGCATACTGACTTAGAAGATTAAGCTAGCTGCCCAGTTGACCTAATTGATGTTGTAAGAATGTAGACTTTTACTAGCCATGACTGTGGTTTCCGTACAAATGTTTCATTCACCAGACAGAGCCTTAGTTTAGTAGCATTTGTGTGCTCCTGTGCCCCTCAGCATGTTCAAGTGCTTCTTCAGAACTCTTAATTAAAATAGGTGTTTTATTTGAAGTGTAATTTTTCTTCATTTTCCTAACTAAACTTTGAACCAAGTCATCTTTATGATTTTTTTAATGAATAGTAAATGCATGTATGCCAAAACAGAAGAGGAGAAAAAACTAGGTTATCTGCAGAATGTCTGTACAAAGCAACTGAAATTCTTCCCAGCATTCTAAACATTATCTGAAAGCTAATTTCAGTTAGATGAAAATGCTTGGAAAAATTGTCTTCAAATAGTAAACCTTACTTTTGTTATGAAGATGGTAGTGAGGTTACCAAAATATACTCAAGTGTAACAGAAAATACCCCTGCATTATGGAACTGGAAATCCAGACTTACTATGAAACTTCCATTCATACTAATCCTGTTTCACTAATGGAAAGACTTTTCCATTGCTTGTTTAAAAGTAGAAATTATTGCCAATAATGACTGCAGGATATGAGAAGTGATAGTCAGAACAATGCAACCTAGATAGATGGGTTCTGTGAATTGTTTAGGAAGGACTAATTTGCCCAGTTGCAAAATGATACCTTGTCCTTCCTTTGCCCTTTGTTCAGTCCATGAGATGGTTATTACATTTGTTGATTTGATGAGTTAGCATTGATTAAGGACCAAACTCCCACCCAGATGCTTAATTATTTCTTTGTTGCAGACTTCCCTACTCCCCACAAGAAGTGTAGGAGGATGGGTAATGGGAGGTTTTATTGTCAGTCCATAACAGGTCTCTTCTGCTGTTCCTTCTTCTTTGCAGTTTTCCCTTGTTCTGGCATGGATGCTTTCATGTGCTGCAGACCTTCAGGAAAAATCATCTCAATCTGGCATCTCCATGGGCCACAGTTCCTTCAAGGATTATCTACCTGTTCTGGTCTGGGGCCCTCCATAGATCCTAGTGTTGTCATCTGTTCCAGCATAGTCTCCTTGAGCTTCAGGGCGATCTGGTCCCTAGGGCACCTCTGCTATCTCCTTCTCTGATTTGGAGTTTGCTCTGCTTTTTCTTGGTCTTTTTTTCCTTCCCACTCTCCTGTGTTTTGTCCTGTCTTTTTTCCCTGAAGCACCACCATCTTGGCTGAGGGGCTCAGTTGTGTTCTCTGGTGGGTCCATTGGACAGAGCAGCCCTTGACCTCTTCCTCACAGAGCCAGCCCTGCAACCTGTCCATTGCCAGCACTTTCACAGCTACATGAGCGCAACTGAGTAAGGCAATATGGCAGTTGATTAAGGCAATATGAGATAAAATTTTAAACGTTTTTTACTCTTGCATTATGCTTAATTTTAAGATTGAGGATTTATTAACTATTATGGTTTTGTGGTGGTGCGTAAAGAGTTGGGGATTTTTTTGCTTAACTTCTAAGTAATTCCTTCACTTATGTGATTTACAGATTGTCTGCCCACACCAAGAGACTCTAAATTTGTCCCTAGAAATTGTGTATGTCCTTGTTTTTTAAACATTTTGATATTGGAATATGTGTGCAGCCAGGCATGTGTGTAAGCAACAAGATTTGTGGAGGTATGGTTTTTCTCCCTTGGGACTTGGTTCACTTAGGACTTACATGTTCTCACTTAAGACTTGGTTTAGTCAATCACTTGAGTAGACACTCCAGGTGTAAGCATACACAGTCCCATTCCTACCCAGCAGAAGAGTTCTCTGATTAGAAGCAAAAGAACTGTTTGGTGTAACTAAGATTATTTTAACTGCTGCAGTGAATTTAGGCTAAGTGAAGAGAAATTCCATGCTTAGTATCCAGTACTCCAGATTATACAAAAAATTATGTGGTTCCTTTCTATCTTGCAGAATGTGGGAGTCTATCCCATTAGGACCGCATAGTATCTGGGGCCTTAAGGTCTCATTACCATGATTCTATTTAACATTAGACAATACGAGGCAAACAAAGTCATAAGACAGACTTTTAATGTTTTTATTCTAGTTATGTTTTTTTTTCTCTGATACTTGTTAACTAATAGAAGTCTCTGTTCTTTTACATTGTTGGGCTTGCTGTTTGGCAATGTTTTACCGTATTTGCTTGAAAGGCAAAGAGTTTCCTGTGAAAGGCACATTTTTGGCTGTCTGCAGTCGTTTCCCAATGAGGTCCCCTTATGTGGAAGATTATGTGGCAAGATCAGTAGTGATGCAACTT
>NW_005054323.1:4988496-5000996 GCF_000277835.1 Geospiza fortis
CAGACCAGTGTCACCTGCTCCGAACTTCAGAAAACTCTCCAGAACTATTGTAAACAAAGCAATGTAAAAAGTGATTTAAAAGCAAAACAAAATAAAACAACAAGCCACCTAAAGAGTTCTCACCCTTTAAGGAAGGGAGAATAGGGCATGACATAGTGGAGAAGGAGGAATGTCCTGTATAAATCTAATACTGAGTGAAAGATTATGCATGTGACATATAGGAAATGAAGAAAAATACCTAGATTTTCACCAAAAAAAAAAAAGTTATCTGTTGATGAATTATTCTCCCTACTTATTTAATGTGTCATAGTACTAATTTACACCACAAACACCTCCACAAATACCTTCCTGTTAATGAACATTTTTGTGGGCAGTTTCAAAATCAAGATGTGCTGCAATTCTAAGGAAGCATTTCCAAGGCCTTTACTCTCACAGGTTAGGAGTGAAGAGTTTTAGTGTGTTTTTTCAGGATACTTTTTTTTTTCCTCAAGAATAAGGCAAGTGAGCTGCACAGGGCTTTACTTTTTTCAGGGATTTTGAAATTCAGCTTACATGCCAGCAAGCAGTTTAGTGGCAGGAAGTCTTTCCTAGTAGTGCAGTCATGAACTGGTAAACTAGAAGCATCTGTAAAAATTTAGAGGGAGTATCAGCTTTCTCAAAGCTCCAGCCCAAGACTAATGAGGTGCAAATGATAGCGCTGCATAACCCTTCTCCACCCCAATTGTGGAATGAGATATTGCGACAGAAAGAAGTAAAGAAATAAGACAAAGATTTCAAAACTTACACTGCCCTGAAAAAAAGACTCGGTTTTCAGGAGATTTTCAAATGGCTGAGGTGGGCCAACCTGCATATTTTGCTAGCAAGAAATTCATACCTTCTTCCTCAACCGCAGACATATTTCCATGGCACTGAATACTGACAGATGGAGATTGTGAGCAGTAATTGATTTTTTTCTGCATGTATGTGAAATTTTACCTCTTGATGTGATTGTTCTTATTAACAGTTGCTGTACTAAGAAAGTAACTTCTGCTAATTTGCATCTTTGATATATCCTTTACTCTGCTTGCTCTGCAGAAAGAGAGGAAGGGGGTAGAAATGCCATTTGTTTGAAGGATCACATCTGGGGTATGATCTGCTGTATCTTGACACCAGATGGCAGGTTTAGGCTGACAACTAAAACCCAGTTTAGCCTCGTCAAATGGCTTCTTAATCTTTTACTTTCTCTGACCGTACACAAGAGGAGCTACTACAAAATCATAGCAATTATTTGGACTCCGACTAAGTCTTCCTATGAGTTTATTAAATTTCTTGCTTCTCATCTCTACAGTGTTTATAGGAAAAGTTGCTTCTCCTTGGCAACACCTAAAACATTACTGCACGGCTCATACATTGTTCCAAGTATGTGTTGTGGGGGCAGAGGTGTGGTGCCTTTAAGTGGCTGATTCTTGTCATAACAGGTATGGCATTAACCCTGCTGAGTAGTGACTAGAAGTGACAGCATTGCATTTGAGGTGCCTGGAGGGCACTCAGTCATCACTCCTACACAGCAATATGCCTTTGAAAGCATTGAATACAGTTGCTTGCCAGTGTGGAGTGTGCTCAGTAAAGCCTAAGGAGACAGAAGTTTGATTCTTGTGTTCTTTTGTTCACCAGATTTCCAGAAGAAAGTCCTAGAAAATCAAGGGAAGATTGGAGCTGTACGCTGCTCACTGTTGCGCTTCCTTCCACATGAGTGTGTGCACATAAGTAGGCTTCACCTCCGCCCCCCTGCCCCGCCCCTTCAGCTGGGTACTTAAGTGCATATCTTTCAACTTCAGGCCACCCAGGACCTAAAATCTTCATCCAGTTTCTCACCTCTCGTCTCTCTTGCATCTGCATGTTCCCAAGTTTACTTCCACCTACTGTGTACACCAGTGTTCTTTAGTGGTCCTTGTAGCTGTGCTTTGTATTTCCTTGTAAAAAAAATGCCATAAACCATATAAAACTGAAAACAGAAATATGAATATTAAGATGTTACAGAATTGAAAAACTCTTGCTTATAAAGTTTCTTACTGAATACTATGGGCTTCTAAGATGTTTTACCTGTTAGTTCAGTAAAAGCGTAACAGCAGAGATCAGAAAATACAGTGGAATACCATATTTTATCAGGAAGTTGCATGTCACAGTATTACATTTTTTATCAAGCATGAGATTTTTTATTACATATTTTTAACCTCTATTTTTGTGATTTCTCTCAGTTCCATCAATCAGCCTCTAAACTAGCCTTGGGCACTTTCCTTGTAAAGTTCTTAATGGATTGCTTTTTTGAGGATTTGAATTAAGTAATTTTAGAAGGTCATTCCTGCATATATGTGTTATGGGTATGCAGCTGCAAGTTTATCAGTATTTGATATTATATTTGTATTATATTTACATTTATTTGTTGTTAATGATTTACTTCCAATATCACAATGCTAAAGAAAGGATGGGAGAAAGATACTGCCTGTTCTCTAATACTGAGAGAAAATCTTCACCTTTTACCTTTTACAAATGGCTTTAAAAAATACTAATTAAGCTGTAAATTGCAGGTTTGGAGGAGCAGGCTGGACTGATTGTGGAAATTAGCATTTGTGAAAAACATGTGTCTCTCTCACTATGAGTTCCAACTGGAGTGCCTCAGTACAGACTCCTAAGCTGACTTTGGCAGTGTTAAACACACTTTTTTGGTAGAAGAAAAATGTTTAATGTTTACTTTAGTGTTGGAAGCAGTGGACGTGTTCTTCCCTAGTAAGCATAATTCTTTTATGTTTCTTCCATTTTTTCCCTCCTCCTTGAAATGCTATTTGGAGTGAAGGGGAGAGACCTCTCTCATTTATGTTTATATATACCAATAGGAGCCTTCATTGCTATTGGTCTCCTGTGCATTGATTTTGATATGATGGGCCTAGTCTGCAGAATTTTCATGTCTTAAATTGGCTCAATGTGCTGTACTTCAGATGAAGTAACTACTGGAAAGCTCAGATTTAGCTCTGTAGTTCTGCAGATTTGGTTTTGACTATGGGTTTCATTTAGGCCTTTTTCAGAGCAATGAGGAAATACATGAATTGCTTTTTTCAAAAGTACTAACATGTACTTTAGAAAGAAAATTAATGAGAAAATTCCTACCTGAGGAAAAATTCCTCTGTAATTTATGAGAAAATCTGAACAGACTACCTCTACACATACCAGGATATATCCTGTCCAGTGCTGCTCTTGAGAATTGAGGGTAGTTCAAGATTGGGCATCAAATTTGTCTGAGTTTAAAGGCTTATATGAACAGACACTGGTGGAAACAAACCAGGGCTTATCATGTTGGATACTGCAAGATGCTGGGTAGTCACAGTAGTACTGAAAAAATGTTTGTTCTAGCAAAATTTGAATAATTTTGGTGATGTCTTGAAATTAAGTACATCCCACCTGCATGTTGACTAAACACACTAAAACCATGAAACAATAGATTGAAAAAACTTGAGTATTTTAAGAACCATATCTAATTTGGAGAAAATAAATTTCCCTTTTGTGGTAGAATTCATTTGTCTTTCAATAAATGCTGACCAAATCTTAATCCATTCTGTCAAATGACATCCTGTTACAATAGTGTCCTTTTAATATAAATGTTCTAGACACATTTATGGTCTCTCTGCTTATTTTCTTCTACTTCAGTAACTTTGTATGCTTTTGTGGCTTCACTTTTTTGACTCCTTTCTTCAAAACAGAAAAATAGAGAGACTTGTGGTTTATTCTGGATGCTGTTGTGTGAATTGTATAGTGAGTAAGGAGAAGGTGCTGGTCTGCATTTCAGAAAGTTGCATATAGTTTCTCTGAAGGCTAATCATGTCTCTGTGTTATGTTTACACTCTGATGAGCTCCGAGTACCCTCACTGCCTCTACCTTTATACTTTAATGCAAATTCAATAATGTAAAACATAAAAACTGTGTTCTTAGATAATCTAGAAAAGAGTTAATCAAAGTCAACAACTGCTAAAAGCAATCCTTAACTGTAGTGCCTAACTATTGTTCAGGCATACAGTACAAATGCGTTCTGCCTAAGTTAGCCAGAACAATGTCTCCAGCTAGTGATTAGGCTCAACTCCAACTTTTACCTCAGGCAAAATTTCTGCAGTTACACTACTGTTTGTCAAGTAATTAAAGGCAAAAGAAGCATTAACCTGAAGTTTTTGGGGAGTTGTTTTTTTTTTTAATTACATGTAAATTAATAAATATTCCAATTGAGCAAGGAAAAATAAATTGTCAAAGGCTTATATAGGAGGCTTTAAGTGCTGAGATTTCCATATAAATTCATGGATACTAAGCCATGTCTTTCCCTCAGATACATCTATGTAGCTCTGTTGAAGTTGTGGTTAACTCCTGTTGTGTACAAGTTCTACTAAGGGAAATGAAATCACAAGAGCACTGAACAGATGGAGAAGGAACAGGAACCAGAACCTGTCACATGTCAACAGCTATATAGAAGACTGACTGGGAGCTTGTAATCCTGAGTGGCTGAGAAGCAATCCTCTTTTGTCCTGTCTTCATCTGTGGGAGAAGGACTAGTTTCATAGTGTCTACCTGGTTGAGATGTTTTTCTCTTGTAGCTAGAGGGTGTGCAGCAGAGCTACAACCCTTAGTGTATCTTTAACCCTTTCAATATGTGCTTAAATGCCAAATCAAATTATTATTACATTTTCAGTCTCACTTATCTAGCTTAGGATTTAGATAATTGAAAGGATATTGCATATTACATTATCATTTCTGAGGAAGTTATGGTTTACAGATATAATTTCCACTTGTTGTTGAATGATCAGTGATTCACAAACCACAGATAGAGAACCCAATGAATATCTGAATACACAGGCTGCCAGTTGCCTGTGTATGTGATGCACATTGGGCTCTGTAGGGAACTCAAGCATAGTAATACAGTTAGTTGACTAATGTAGAAACAAGTTGTTTGTATCCCACGTCTATTCCCCTTGTAGCCTTTAACACCTTGGTATATAATATGCAGACATTACTTACATTATCACCATTTTAAACAAAAATTTCTAAGATACAGTTTTATTTCTAAGATACAGTTTTACCACTTCTTTACTTTTTACTGCCTATTAGCTCAGCAATGGCATAGGTGAAATTACAACTTTCAGCCAGCTTGTTTTCTGTGGTTTATATTGTGCTAGCTTCTCATTCTTTGACTTTGTTTTTAATACATTCAGCTTATTACCAGACTCTCAACTAAGTATTGGAAAGTGTAGGTCTGCTCCACTGCTCACAGAAGTTACCTATATGTACTGATAGAAATTAGATAGATTAGATTAACACATGTATGTTAATGAACATTTCTCTCTGGGTTGTGGACCCTGTGTTAATATACTAATATCCCTGTCATGGATTTAGGAGGCTTGCTTCCCTTTATTGTACTAATAAGATATTTATGGGTAGGGAGCTGTGTATCACACTACATTGTTATCTGATCTTTTGCCTCTGGAGAGACAACTTTGAAAACTCTGAAGTCAAAATGAAAACAGGCTTCCGTTTGTTACCCAAGCCCTTCTTTGTGCCATTCTATGAAAGGAGTTCAATCCAATTCTGGCAGTCTTTATTCATGAAAAGTCTAAGAACAAAACCAAGAATGATGAGCCTGTGGAGATAGTAATATAGCTGACTGTCAGGTACTTTTGATAAAATAATTGCTGTGTTTATTATCCTTTCACTGGCACAGGACAAAAGTTGAGTAGTAGTATTCATAGGGACTCTGAGGGATAATTTATTTGTAGTTTTCTGTCTGGTGTATCTATCTATCTATCTATCTATCTATCTATCTATCTATCTATATATATCTACACACACACACACACATATATATATATGTATATATATATATATATTCATTCAGGTTGTGGTTAGATGTAAATATCCTGCTGTGTTGGGCTGTAGAATGTTCTCTGATTCTGGAGTACCTGTAATGCATACATGCATGATGTGACTGACTGCATCTGTACAGGCCAGTACATCTCACACCTTGTTTTTTTTTTCTCAAATTCCATGTGGCTGAGCAAAAAAATGTTGTTGTGCTCTTACAACTAAATCAGCTTTGTTTGGGTTTTTTAAGTCTTATCTTAATTTTTCTTCAGAATTTCTGTTTATTTTCTCTGAGGTGTCCCATCTCCAGGACTGTCCTTGTTATGATAATGATTTCTCTTCAGTGAAAGAACTCATACATCACTGATTGCCCTGTACTTTACTGCTCACTTGCAGAAAAATAGAGGTACACAGTGTGAAAGGATTACGAGAACTCACTTTAACCAATAGCTTCTGAGAAAAATAACCAGTTGTCCATTTCATCTGGACAGTCTGGAGGAATTGTAGAGATCTTTGGCCTCAGATCTGGACAAGACAAGAAGTAATCTCAAGAAAAATCAATTTGTATCATATAGACTATCCAGTCCTGAAAATCTAGCATCAGAAATAATTTCTGAAGATGAAATTTTTGCTCTTCGTCAAGTATTCCTGACATATCTCACATTCTTCTAAAACCTGCCATTCAGCTGTCAAAAAATTGGTTTTTTTGTTCAGATCCAAGCTCATTTTGTCAGCTCTCTCTTGTTTCTCAAACAGATTATATAGACAGTACGATATCCTCAGAAAGAGGCAATGTAGCCATTAGCACTGCTCATCAGAATGACTTTCCATGAAATTACACAATTGAGTCTCCAAACTGACTTTTGCAAACAATGCTGGAAAAATATGTTTCGTGCCTCGTCCTATTTTCTCTTTTCTTTCCTGTCATCTCTTTGTGACTGTGCTGTCAGATATTCTTCAGACCTTCTTAATGAGTGTACAGGAGTGCAATACAGTACCTCACATTTTTCACTGTCTTCCTCCAAATACCTCTCTTAATCACTCTCAGAGGCTCATCAAAAAGGATGCTGAAGTGAATTGTTAGGAGAATGACGTGACTACCCAAACTGTTTTATGTTGGAGGAAAATTGTTTTACAGCAGCTATTTCTGAGAAACAGAAAAAAGTAGAAGATCCATCAGTCCTGGACCTAAGAAGAGTGAAATCCAGAATTAACATTTGGGCTGAAGACCTGTTGTTGCTCCAGCAAGATTTTTATTTTAATCTGCGAGGTTCTTTCTGTTTGGTAGACCTCTGCTACTTCTGTAACCACTTCCTACTTGGACTTTGTCATGAAGGTCCTGAGGACATTAAAAAAAAGTAAATTGTCTTCAGGCCACGTCTGTAGGACTGGCTCATAAAACAGATGGTGCAACTTACTGAAAACTGCACTAGGATTCTGTCTTGCCAAAAGTTGTACTGTTGATTTTATTAGCTCTGACAAAGCTAACAAGGTGACTCAGATTACTGCTATTCTCTTGAAATGGAATGTGGCCATATTTGGCTGTAGGACATCCTGCACTTACACGCAATCTAATACAACACTGCACATTCATTTAATGCAGATGTCATTTGAACAGTTTATAATCCTGAGTGCCCCATTTGATGGACATGTTGGTGACTATCATGAAGCATGATGATTCCCTCTACAAATAGAAAGTGAAAAATAGGTTTCTTTTCCTTCATCATTGCTTTCCATACTGGAAAAGTTTGATCTCTATTGGGTTTGCTTTTTCACTGGATATGACAGAACCAGTGGCTTAATCTATATTTCAGGTCAGAGCAAGGAGACACTGAGACTACAGTTTACACAGTAAGATCTTAATGAGTAGATGACAGAAAACCTGACCACCATGCAGTGAGATCCACTCCTTTTGGTGGGGAAATGTGGTCTATGAGGCAGGTTTGTCCCAAGAACATTTAAGTCATTCTTATCTATCTGGAGACTGTAACTATTTGCAAAATGTATGTACCTATTTTAAAATAGGTAGCAGATCATAAATGGGAAGAGAAGGATGATGGCCTATGTGCTGCTTTCCAGGACGTAAGTTAGCCTGAGGTCTGCTTCTTCCCTTCAGATGTCAACAAGAAGTGCCAGTACTTCTACTCCAGTATTCTTATGTTCCTGATCTTGCAAGGAAAGAGATTTAAGTACAGCTTCCCTGACTCATTTTTTACTAACAATCCTCCCCAAGGTGAGGCAAGAAACAACATGATTGATCCTTCTGGCTCCAGCTTGGCTGAGGCAGTTCTGACTTCAGCACCCTGCCTTTGTTCCTAACTGTTTTACAGTGAACTTTCACAGATTTTCACCCAAACCTCACATCCTTCCACATCATACTATGAACACCATGTGGCTTCCACACTTTCTATGCCACTTGCTCATCCTCAAACAGTGATATTTTCAGCAACAATGAAACAGAACAACAGTAGCAGAAGTAGCTACATGAACCATGTTTTTTGTGTGAATTACTGGGAAGGTGGTACCTCTCTCTATGTCTTAGTTACCCATATTATCTGGACTGGTTTTTGTTCATATAAAGTTTTGACCTAAAATCATCTTAAGTGCCTCCACAGTGATTTCCATTGTGCATCCATATGTGCTAGGCATTTATTTTTTCTTTTTTTTTCAATACCCCAGTTACTTGACTGATTAGAATCTGACTTTCACTGACATGGATATGCACTGTTTCCCAGTGGGTCTGGCATGTTTCTGGATACTTTTTAATAATGACTACTCTTCTGGTAGTTTAAAGTATGACTAAAGTGATAGGAGATCAAGGCTCTAATATTTGTCCACCTCCTCCTTCCCCCTTCCACTCTTTGACTTCAGACATGTCTGTGTTAATTGCTTTCAGCCTTGGGTCAACCACTCTTGTTTGCCTTTTTTTGTTGATTAAATCCCATCCTGAGATTTAAAGAAGTGCTGTCTTCAGCTCCCCTCACTAACCATTGCAGAAGCATTATGATACCATTATTTCTTGGGAATTGCCATCCTTATTCAACTAGATATTTCATGCATGTTTGGTGGCAGATGCTTTGTACAGATAGGTCTTTTAAAGAGGAAGATCAATTAGTTGTAACTATTTTCTTTGAGATGTGTGTTTAAGCTGTCTGAACAGGTTTATGGGATGATTCTGCTTCCTTGTAATTGGGCTCATGTGAGTGCAGGATGTCATGTGGCTAGCAAGTGTCAACCACGTTTCCTTCTAGGAGAACAAATGTAACCTGAGATGACTTATAGTAACTTGATCAGTAGTAACAGTTGACATCACGACCTTTTTCAAGACAAAATGAATGCTTCTTAGCTTAGAAAAATAGTTCCTCTTCACACTCTTCAAGTGCTACTATGATAAAGCAAGTGTATGTCCTCTGCTATGCTATAATTTCTGGATTTGTCATCCTCAGAAATCCAGGATTCTTTCTGATATTCTAAGGGAATAGTGGTAGGAAGACAAGCTCTGACTGCAGAGGCCCTCTCAAAGAATACCCAACTTTAAATTGCTTTCTTCTCTTCTGAGAAGTCTCTTAGTGCAGCTCTTCATACAGCAGTGTGAAAGCAAGAAAAAGTATGGAACTATATGAATGTGTAAAGTACTTGGTACATGTAGTGCATTTATTTTTTACTTTGCCTTTTCTTACTGCTTAATCCAGCTACCTTTAGTGTTTATGCATAGCATAAAATTCTAAAAGCTTTTTTGAATGTGCAAAGCAGTACAAAAGTTTTAACATTCTCATTGAAGTCACTCTACTGAAATCAATGGAAGCTAATTACTAAAGTCATTGAAATCAGGATTCAATAAATAATTTTTCTTGAAGTAGTTGACTCTTCTATTTTTCTTTCAGGAAAATTTTATGTGCCTGTATTTGTCTGTGTATCATATGTTACATGAATATGAGACGGAAGACATATGCAGCTGACATGAGATGCATTTTGGTTTTCTTTGAGTCCTGACTGTATTTTGAATAGCATCATCCTTCTGAATGCCTTAGGACTTCAAGTTAATATGCAGTGACAAGGCACTAGTATGTCCCTAGAGATGTGTGTGGTTTACATTGGTAATTCACTGTAGGAATACAAATTATATGATGCTTATGTGACCTGCAACTTTCTTCTGGGTGTGGTGCTTGACAGATTGTTAAATTTCATGTTGGCAATCTTGTAAAGGCCTCTTTCTACAATATTCTTTACAAAGTACTTTCTTTGTCATTTGATTGAAGTGTTGTCATCATCCCTGCCTGGGATTTCTTCTATTTGCTTTCCTTGGTGGGGACAGAGAAAGACACATGGAAGACAAATTACGTGAATTCATGATTAAATTCATGTCTTTTTTTTCATGGCTTTAGTTTCTTAGGCATAGGTTGTGAATGCTGGTGGTCACATTCAGTGATTAGAAAACTTGAGTTACTTACAGTATCAGAGAAAGTAGTTTCATGACTACTTTAAAATTCTTTTTTCCTTAAAAGCTCTTTTTACCAGGAGATTTTGATAAATAAAATGTGTGGCTCCTGTCCTCCTGCAGCAGGACTATCAGAGGTAGCACATGAAACAAAAAATGAAGAGTAGAAACAAGTGAGACCAGAAAACACAGTGTGCAGTCTCCATCGATCCGTGTCACCACACATCCTTGTTCCTATCACACACTGCATAATCAGAAGGGACGACACAATCCAAATCCTTTTTAGTCCATGGAGGTTACAGTGTCCCAGATGCAGTGCCAAGTGTCATTTTATGAGTACAGGTTGCTGTATTAAGGATATGCACCCATGCATTATGCAGAAGTGACCTAGTAAGTATGCAAATGTCAAGGAAGGAATGATGATGCATTTATAAATTTTGCTTAGTTTTCTTAAAAAAAAATTTAAAAAATATATATAAGATATCCAAGAGGGTGTGAACTCAGCATTGCATAACTTTAATTTTTTTATATATAGGCACTTAAAATAGCAAATACTTGGCTTATCTATGGCATCTTTTTTATCAGGTAAGTCAGCCTTGCAACATGTCTGTGCATAGTTACATATTGTTACTTGAGTTTTACACATGAATAAACAAACAGAATAGAAAAAATAAATGAAATTGACATTTTTTTAAAAAATAAAATTTAATTTATTTACCTAGTATCCCATAACACATAATTTGTTGTTTGAGGACTAAGTGTACATCTTCATACTCAGTTGCTTTTCCTAACCACTGGACATACATCCTCCCTACCAACTTTTATTCCCTACCAACAATGTCAAAGCACACTTAAACAAGTATGCTAGTATAGATTTCTCCTCAAAAAGTAATAGTTTCTATAATTATTAATAGTGTATTACACTCTGCACTGCTTCTTACCCAAAGGATATCTTGTAATTAGGAAAATACAAGTTCTGTATGTGCACATGATATGTCACAAACAGGAGTAATTCCTGGAGTGCAATACAAAAAGCAGATTGACAGCATAAAGTAGCAGATTGCATGAAATAAGACCCTGAAAAGCAGTCTGGGGAAGTGAGAAGTATCCAATTGTCTAGAAACTGCCATGTAAATTCATTAAGTGCTAAGTTTTTACAAGCTGTTATTTTGGCTGGAGTGCAGGAGTCAATACCTACATTTCATGAAAAAAATTGTCAGCAAAATGGATGTGTGTTTTATTAAAAGTACTTTTCTACTCGGATCTCAAAGCACCTTTCAAAAGAAAAAGTGCACCAGGAGTTGTGAGTGAACGCTCAGAACATGTCTGTGTGCCTTTGATGCTGCTGTAATAATTCACAAGTTACTTAATACTCAGTGTTTGCAGTTTCTTTCTGTTTCAAGTGCTTTTTATTTTTTAATTTCTATTATACAAAGGAGTTTCCTTCAGGATGAGGGTAAGAAGGGAGAATGTACATTGTGTACATGATCTCTGCTCTCAGTTATGATGGTCACCTTCATTAACCAGTTTGGAGGAGATAGTACCATACATGGGTTATACCTTACTTAAGAGGATGAATTCTGTGATACCCATCAACCATGATGAGGACTCTGTGTGTATTAATGTCTCTCTGTTAAAATTTAGTTGCTATGTTAGTCTTTGTTCTTAGTTACTAGCAAATGACCAGACAGGAAACCAGGCAAACCAATAAGATTTACTCAGGTTGGTCCCATTTTTCCAGTTTTAATCAGCGCCTTCATTTGTCAAAGGATACTATTGTTTATTCTACTCACACTAAAAATGAGGTGCAGTTTGAACTTTATCATAGTTTCAGCATAATGTAGGTTTCAAATGAATGCTTCTGGTTTTAAACTGTTAAATACCTTGTGTGTACTGTGTGGAGACATACTAAGGTGAGTCGTACAGTGCATCTCTCAAATACTTGGAGAGCAGAGTTGTTCCATATTTGTTCCTAGACACTGCTCTATATCCTCTGGAATTTCTCAGTGTCCACTAGATTAGTTTACTAGAAATCCCCAAATTGTTTCTAAAATGTATTTCCAAAATAGATGCCTGATGAGTTAGTAGCTTCTATACCAGAACAGCATACATAGTTTTTAGGAGCTGCAGTTGTAGAAATGTGATAATCTATCTCTAAAATTGTGTAGCTCATGGCCTGGCCACCGTT
>NW_005054323.1:5005996-5008681 GCF_000277835.1 Geospiza fortis
GTTTTTTATGTACCTTTTGTTTTTGAAATATTAATAAACACACAAAACTGAATCAAGATAATTTATACAGTTTCTTGAGAATGTTACATTATTTAAATATTCATGTATGGTCTACTTATAAAAACAGGAAGATGAGATTCTAGAACAAAAGCTAGTTTCACAAAATTTATCTATTTTAATATCTAGGGTTACAATCACCTTCTAAAGGTTTAGCAGTCAGAGAATCCTATAGTAAAAATCTGAATTTGAGAGACTTTTACTTAAGGAATTTGCATTCAGTACTTGGTGTGCAAGTAATTTGGGAATATTAATTTCTTTAAGAACAAAATTGTTTAACTGTAATACTTCTTAGGAGTAAATCTTTCCTGCTTAGGAGTAAATCTTACTATCAGGAAGAGCCTGAGAAGAAATGCTGTAGCTTGACATCCTCTACATAATCACAAAATAGGTGGGGGAGTAGTTTAACAACACTGACATCACTGGTATTAGACTGTGTTTCCCTTGTGATCTCAAAGTCAGGTTTTGACACCTGAATTCAGTTCTCCCATTTGCTCATTTGTTTGTTTGTTTTTTTTTTTTTTTTTTTTTTTTTTTTTTTTTTTTTTTTTTTTTTTTTTTTTTCTTATTTTTTTTTTTTTTTTTTTTTTTTTTTTTTTTTTACTTTTCTGCTAGAAGTCTCTGCATAAAGTCAGACTGTCAGACTAATATTAACTATGATGGTAATATTATGACAGGACTCAGCAAGTTGAATTAGCTTAAGTTCAACATTTTTTCTTCTGAAAACCACTATAAAAGTCCATCAGTTGTTGCAGTGCCACTCACCTTTTAGTTGTCTTGAAAGCTTTGGCTAAGAAAGCACACAATAGTAAATGTATGTCTGGTCTCTGCATGAAGTTGGGTAAGTCTAAGTAGACCCAGAACTTTTCTAACCAATAGATCAAATGCTTTCATCTTTGTAAGAGCTGACCCAATATTATTAATATGTAAAACAATATAAAGTTAGTATTGAGAGTGATTTGCGCCTGCCTTCTATGAGAACCCCACTTTGGAAACCAGGGAGTGTAGAGTTTGCGCCATAAGCAGCTAATAAGAACTTTCAGTGTAGATACTGTGCCTGTTCTAAACCCATGTAAAGCAGGCTTGTCTGTTGTGCTTGTAAGCCTGAATGGGTGAGCTACATCACTGTTACCTTTAAACCAACACAAGGAGGTTTGTGCTTACCTTTCACTAGTTTAGCTAAATCAAGTTATGTTAAAGCCCAAGGGCATTTCTGCCTAGTGCTCATTCAATTTGTGCTTACAGTGCATCCAGGTAGTTTTTTAGTGTTAGTCAGGGTGTTAATTATAACAGGGAAGTGTCTTTGTGTTAAGGAAAGGAATGAATTTGGCTGAGTGACCAAGCATTTTGTAATGTCCTAATGCAGGGACAAACTGCAAGTGAACTCGCTTCACTTCAATGTATAAATAAGCAAGTAGGTGTATAAAGCTTTCAGATCAAAATGACATTCAGAGATTCAACAAAATTTCTTTTTTTTTTTTTTTTAATATGGGAATGTGATAATTATTTTTTGAAAGCGGGGTGAGAGATTTGGCTTCTCTTGAGGGACCTCTGAGACTCAGTGGTTAATATCTCATTTAAGCTTTGGTGATCAGATAAATACACTAATAAACAGGGAAAGATTTCTGGTTACCTGCTACAGCTATAGAAAATAACACAAACACCTTCTCATGTTGTGCATGCCGGTCAGTGTAACAAGGTCTGTTTGATTAGGCACCTGTGTTACCGCCGTCTACAAACAAAGAAAATAGACAGCCTCCTTAAGCAAGGCGAGAAATTGAGATCAAATTAGTTTGCCTTCTTAAGACTGCTGCTTGGCCAATCAAGCTGTAATTTTCTTTCTTAAAGTAGTTCAAGCTACGACAAAGGAAAGCAATTAATCTGGTTTGGTTTAGGAATGCAGTTTAGAGGTGAAAGACTCCATGTAACATGTTTTTTAGCCACATAGGCTACTTTGTTCATGAGTGGCTAATGTATCTCTATGCTGTACAATGCAGGGATGTGTAGTAATTTATTAGGAATGCAGACCAGCATGGTATTTCTGAACTGTTAGATCAGGTGTTGGAAGCAATGCAATTTCCATGCTACAATGCATGGTCTATGTCCAGCTGCATAATCCCCCATGTAAGAGGACCCATTAGTCTAGGAAAACTGTACAAAAGCAGGTGCAATCATTTAAAGATTGAAATGAGTTTCATTTAGAGCTTTCTTGGGTGTTTCTCCAAAACTAGCTGTGAAAGATAGGCAAACACTGAATTCAAAGGAAAAATTTATTGCCCTAATTCACTAGCTTGTTTGACATCTGTTCTTTAATTCACTCAGCATTCACAGGTTTTCCTGAGTCTATCTAAAGCTGAGTGCTTCTGTAACTATATATCAAGCACCTGTTTCTTCCTAGTGGCTTTACAAGTCTCTGAAGGGAGTGTTGAAATGTTGAGATCAATGTGGTTCTCACTCTGTAATCAGTTAAGACTGATCAACAACTTAAATACAAATGTCATCATTCACTTGTTAGAATCTTCATAGAATCAAAAGACTCAGGATAAGCAGAATCTTCAGATAAACTTGGTGGTAGTGAAAGTAAGAAGTGAAAATCTCTGGAGTTTTTCTGCTGCTACTGAAGAGACC
>NW_005054323.1:5008709-5059205 GCF_000277835.1 Geospiza fortis
GGAGAGAATAATTGGTTTCATTCTTCTGACTCTTTAGTTGTTTATTTATTGTTCCATGCCATGGTTTATATCTATTGCTTCTGTGAAGTGTAGTGAAAATTTAGGCAGTGAAAATTCTAGCATATGGTTCGGGTAAGAGTTTGAAAGAATAAACAGTGCTTGTTAAAAAAAAAAAGTAGATTGGTTTCTAGATTGTGAAAGAAAACGAAACCTGAGTTCTTTAATATTATTATGATATTGGTGACCTCTGTGCAAGTTATAGTGATGTGAAGCTTGGTCCACAAGCATGCATGCTGATGTAGTGAAACTAGCTCACAGAGCACTGAGGATCAAGCTCCTTCTGTCTGCCTAAATTTGGCCAATTGATGCAGTTACAGTGATTTTGCCTCCCCATGGAGTGGTGTGTGGTGTGAAGTCCTCAGTAGTTCTGCTTAGGAGGGAGATGCTGGAGTGATTTACACCTCAGTAATGCCTCCAAAATGCAGGTGAGGACTGAACAGGGAAGATATGTACTGGGCTTTGTGTGTCTGTGTGATTCTTCTGCTACAACCTTCACTACCACAGTGGCTGCAGTTACCACCAGGCAAGTGAAAATTAGTCCAGATAGACCTTAAACAAGAAGCAGGCTATCATTAAAAAAGATACAGAGATAGTAGGTCAGAGAAGTTACTGAAGGCTTTCCCAACACTGTATTATACATCTAAAGTGGCAATTAAACACATGAATGCAACAGAAAGGTTAATTGAAAAATACATGGAAGATCATAATGGTATGATTAGCAAAGAAGCTTGGGGTCCTGAAGTGTGTGACAAGTAGAGACCTGGCTTTGGAATTACCTTCACCTGATCAGGTCACTTCTAACACCATTACTTCATGTTTTTTTACATGGTCTGTTCTCTGCAGAGCATCTTTTGGCGCATCCTAGTTACAATTCACTGCAGTTATTTTCTTCTGCAAATTCTAAAATTTATCATACTATTATAGAATCATTTCAGTATTTTACTTTATGTAAAACACTATTTCACTAACAACATATTTAAAGCACATGATGAAAAAGATATGATTTTTAACTTGTTAAACTATTTCATTTATATGGTACAGTGTGTGCTTGTGGGGAGGTCACAGGACATGTAAAATCATTATGCGATGGGAAATAAAATTCCACTGGCAAATTGTACTAGCAAAGTTTTAAAACTACGTTCACATATCAGCAGGCAGCACAGAAAAGCTGCTTCTATTTACAAGATGCTTTCATGTGTCTATCTGATCTGCAGAGAAATCACTATGCCTTTAACGTTATGACTCAGTGTTAAGAGTTATAGTTGTATATTTGCAATACCAATGAGTACTTAGGTGATGATATACTGAAGATAACACTTTCCACTTTTCAGTTTAGTGGACAATGCCATTATACGGATGCCTCTTAGTTTTTGTATGGTTTAGTTTGGACATATTAGATTGGAGGTACAGTCTGGTAGTCTTGTACTAAGGTATGGTTTTGCTTTTTTTAAACCTAGCTGTTAAAAAGTATTCATGTAATGACAAAGTTTTTGAAACTGTGATGCTTGAAAAGGGGAGGAAATAGCCAGTGGACTTCAAATTGAGATTAACACATGTATATTTGTGTGACTTTAGTCACTTATCAGATGTGGATTCAGACTTAGTCCTATCTGTGAATGAGTCCATATTTAGAAGATTGTATCACAGTTAAAAGGTATTCTCTGTAGCTTCTGTTGAGCTCTGATATATACATAGAACCATGCCACCATTCTCTGAAGTTAGGCTGTCATAGTTTTTGACTCAAATATAAATTTCTGGTCTGGAAACATAAATTTCCTGATTTCAGATACTTGATACTAGTCAGCTCTTCTAAAATCTAGTCATTGGAAAGTTATGCAGTGGCCTTCAGGTCAGCCTTCCATTTCTAGGTGAGTGATCCTTGAGGAAACAATTAAGTGATTAGACAGTGAAATGTGCAGATTGACTTCAGTCAGTCAGTATGTAAGAAAAGCATATCTCTTTCTGAAGGGAAACTGGGTGCTGGGGTCTGAGACAGCATAGATCTGAGGCAGAAAAGAATGCAAAAGGCTCTTAGATGTAGGCCAGACTTGTGGTCTGGGTATGATGCTTCAAGAGGGAAACATGACAAACTTAGGATAATCCTGCACGTTCTTGTGTCTAATATTATAAATCTGCATCCTATTCTCATTTGCATTGCCTCTTTGTTTCAAGTGTGTCTTCCCGTATCTCTGAATCACAGAGAGGTTATGGTTTTCATTTTGCTTCAGTCCGAAAATAATCAAGGGAAGTGATCAGCTCTACAAAAGATAGTCTAGTTTTTGCCTGCTAATTAACCATAGAGAAATGGCAGCTATTGACTCTGCTGGCAGATGGTGGCCGTTTTGCACAGGGAGTTACAAGAAACCTGACTCCTTTTTGCATGGCTAGTAAAAAATCATATCCAAGTACATTTAGGTGTGATAAAATCACTAGGTAATGTTTTTATAAATATGATTATAAATGGATCTCTATTTCTTTTCTGCAGTGGAATGATCTAGTATTTGATGACGAACAGGCTGGATATCCTAAGCTGAGGCCTTCCTCCTTCTGATGTTCTCTCTATCCTGTTTTCTTGTTCTTTCTTCCATGTAATTTTAACTGAGTCTTGCTGAGTCTTTTGGAGTGGTGTTCTTCCAGCTTGCATAATACTTACCCCTTGTATTTGTGCATGCATATTTTCATGAAAGACTATATATACATAGGAAAATTAGTGCCCGTAGAAAAGGTTGTGGGTTTGTGTGTGTTCACATACATATATAATTATTTCATAAATAACCAAGTTTTATATGTGGATAATGCTGTGATGAAATATCTGCAACATCTCTTTAAAAAAAAAAATGTTGCCTGCCAAATGGTGAATGATAATTGCTTCATAGTCTCTATTATTTATTACTGCCTGAAAATCTGTTATAGTCCAGAGTCATTATAATGGAGGAATTAAGGTTAATACAAACTATGTTGCCTCTTACCATAAAAAAACTTAAGTAGATATGTAAGTCAATTAATCTGTAAGTTGTTTAGTTATACTAAATATGATTTTTGTCTTCTTTGATATTATGATCCTGGTTATACTCTTCACTAATTTAAAATTATGTAGAACTTGATTTTTGTTCATGATATACTTGAAAATCCTATCTGTGCACTGAATGTTGGAAAATTGAAACTATAAAGCAGTACACAGCAATGCAATGATATCTCTGTTGCTAAATTTATTTTTGTTTTCTGATGTGGTTTTCTCATCTAGTACTTTGATGTAAGAAGGATTCTCTGTGGAAGAGTAGGATGAAATATTCTGGGTCTCTCATTACTATTAATCCTTGAAAATCCTCTACCTAACTAAAATTATATTTGCCTACAGCACTGTAAAACTGGAAGTATATCTTAAAGATAATAGTATGTTATAACTGGCAATGCAGTTGTGTGTTGTTTGTTGAGTGACAAAATTGCCAATATTTTATGTTGTTACTGATATTTCTGGGTTTTTTCTCTTTTGGTAGACAGATGTTGTGGACAAAAAGAAAAAAATCAATCTCAGTTTGTGAAATTTTACTTACTTTATTGTCATTTATCATAAACTTTTAATTATTGAGTCTGATACTAAACATAATGACAGAAATTTAAAGAAACACTTAGATAAACATGCCTCCCTCTGCTTCCCTTTTGCTGGTCCCCAGCCTCCTCACTATACATCACAGTCAGTCTCTTGAGCAAGCCAATGGCAAAACAGGAGGCTGGGTTTATTTTGTAGTGGTTTCTTTGCTTTATCTCTTCTTTGCTTCTTACACAGCTGCTCAGGCTGCAATCCTCTCACAGGTGGACTTCCTCCTGTGTCTCCCCTCTGTCTCTACTCATACAGCTTTTTGGATCAGCACTAGTTGGGTGTCTATTTGCCCACCCCCTACTCAGCAGTCTCTTTCCACTAGCTACACTCAGGAGTCTCTTTGCTCCCACCCTGTTCAATTGTCTCCTCTTGTTCTTCCATGTCTCTTTTCCCTTCTCTGAAGGAGGCAGAGGCACCACGTGCACTCTGGTAGGCGCAGTTTGGCACGTGATGGTGGGTCTGTTCTTGTCCAGCTGAGGCAGGCTGAGGAAAGCCCCTGAAGCTGTTCAGCAGAGGCCATCCCACACTCCCAGGGTCACCTCCGATGCTGGCCGGACGTGCGCAGTGCAGTGGATAAATGCCAGAAGGATGGCAAAAGTCAGGCTGCACATGAGCACACTGCCTTTTGGAGAAACCTTCTGTATCTTATTCTCTCTTCATCTCTGAATGAAAACCGTGTCACTAAGACTGTATAAACATCTTGCATGTATTCTTGTTTTCTGTGTTCTTTTAAGAGAGAATAATAATGGAACATATTTTTAATTTGTCTCTTATCTTCTTCTAAACTACCCAGTTTTGAATTTCCCCCCTTTTTTCTTTGTAAAAACTTGTCTGTTTTTCTCTTTTCCTGTGTGTAACTTTCATGTTCCCTTTTTCTGTTTTCAGTAGAATTTGATACATACCAAACATAAACTAGTTGTTTTAAAATTAGTTAAATGTTTTTCCTCTGTCAGAAGATGTTAATACACTCAGTTTTTTGAATGAGGAGATTGTACCTTCCTTTCATCTGAAATCCCAGGGAAACAAAGGAGCCTTGTCATTTGTCTTCTCCACTCAATCACCTAATTTGGGGTTTATCAGAATACTTTGTACTGAAACCACTGAAAAGCAATGTTAGTAATTGAACTGTACTGTGCTCTCATCTGTGCCCCATCCTCTCACTTTGTTCTCCTTTGTTGTTATCTGCATTGCCGTGTCTTCCACTGTTCTGTATCCATTTCCTCTTACCTCCATTGTCCGCTTTACTTTCTTCCATTATTATTGCTCTTTGCATTGGCTCCTTCCTTGCCTTCTTTGGAGCTTAGTGTCACCTTGCAAACCCCTCCAGTGGACTACTGACTGCTTCTCTCATCTCAGTGAAATGACAAAATGTGGTGCTTCCAAGTAAGCATGGCAGCCTTCTGATGGTGCCAACTTGAAGATACCTGTTGGGACTGGCAAAGTGAACAGAACTTTGTATAATAACCTACCTCCATTTCCTTTTAAGAATTGGCTAATGGAATATAGAATAGCTTATTTTCACAGAGGTTCCCTTGAGATGTCATTACAGGCTTCTGATGGGATTCATAGAAAATTTCTGAACAACCTTCACGCATATAAATTGTGAATTGCTGTTTGGACAGATGTGTCCTGAATAGCTTCCTTTTGTCTTTCAATAGATCTAGTTTTGTCTCAAATGTCTTTTCTAATTATTCTGAATGTTTTGTCACTGCGTCTTTATTAAAGT
The DNA here is from genome assembly GCF_000277835.1 of Geospiza fortis. Lineage (NCBI taxonomy): Eukaryota > Metazoa > Chordata > Aves > Passeriformes > Thraupidae > Geospiza > Geospiza fortis. The sequence goes on from NW_005054323.1 coordinate 5,014,097, forward strand.
ACTTTTGAAATGGAAATCAAGTTGATTTAGACAACACATTGTCATCAATCAAAAAAAATTTAGAATTGGTATTTTAATACTGAAGTAATACTAGACATTCTTTAAAATATGGATAAACTTGCTTCAGTGTGTGTATTGTGGAACCTCAGTGGTCACTTTTTCTTCAAAAAAAAATGACAGCAATGAGACTCACTTCCCCTTTTCAAAAGGCTGGTTTTTGCTCACTTTACCATCTGAGCACAGAGGTTATTCTTTCATACTGACTGATCAACCTACCAGTATTTGTTTAAAGCTACTAAAATTTATATACTTGTGCTCCTTTGAGTCTATTCCTGTACTCCTTTACTTATCCTTTCAGAAAAGAGACTAAATTTCATTATTGAGGCATTTCTAATAAACATGCATTGGTATGAAATAGTCATGTCTTTTTTACATGTAATACCTTGTATCCAGATATCCAATCTAACTGCAGATGGAGTTGAAATTATATCTCTTGCTAAAAGATGAGAGATACATTATAGGCTACTTGCAGTTGTCTGACCTGTGTCTGATTAAGGTGAAACACCAGATAAGAGACAGAGGGAGTGATGAGTTCTCAGTGCACCAGATTATTCCAATATAAAATGTATGTTAATTTATGTTTGTCCATACTAACTTGTAGTGAGCTGTAAAAACAGCATTTTGCTATTTAATTGATCTGGGAGGCAGGTATTAGCTTCATGTTTCCTAGTATTTTCTTCACAATTTCTGGAGAAAATGGTCCCTGTGAAGGAAATGTTTAATCCTGCCATCAACCTTGCATCATCCTGTATCTAAGCATCTGTTTTATACTTTAATGTGTTCTTTTTATCCTTTACTGTCTTCTTTCCTTTTATGTATTTGTAGAAAGCCTTATTATTCTTCACTATATTGCTTGCTGTCCCCTCTGATACTCTGCTTTTCTCCTGTGTAATTTTCTTTTTTCACTCCATCTAGCTCCCAACATATATTTTTCCTTTAAATCATTTCTTCTTGATGGTTTTAGTTGCATCTACACTGCATTTTTCATCAATATTTCTTCCATTGCCTCTTTACTTTTGCCATTTAGTCATCTTGGGATTTTTGTCCCCTTAAAAAGGATGCCATTCCATTAGACATTTGTTAGTACATCTTTGAAACAAATAAATTCTTTTTCCACACATTGTTCCTTTAAAGTTAATTCTTGACTTTGGTCACCTACTATTTCTTTTGTCCTTAGAAACCTGTGATTTAAAAATTTCTCACCGTTTTGTTACCCTTTGCATTCTTCTTCACTTGAATTATGATGTAAGAATTGAATGTATTTTGTAGAGTTGTGTTTTCTTCCTTAATGTGTGGAGCATCAAACTGCAAGAGCAATCCTGTAGCCTGAGTAAAATCACTGCAAGTCTGGGAGGAGTGGAAGCTAACAGAGACTTGTCAGCTTAGTCTGTCCTGGACCATTATGGCCTTTAGTGTAATATGATGACATATTAGTTTATGCTGGCCTCTGGCCATCCATGACAACACTTAAATTTCCTGAACAACCCCTCCCATGCTTGAGGCTTTGAAGAGCATGGCACAGTAGTGCCATGAGCTGATTCTGTGATAGTTGTGGAAATTCCTTTTTATGCAGAGGGAATTTCCAGTGATCCAGTTAAACTGCTTTTATGTCTTTTAAGCCAGACTGATGCTCACTTAATTTAGAATTTATTTTTGTATAAATTTTCTATGTTGCCTTCTGTACTGGGACCGTGACTGAGGACTTTAAATTATGCAGTAATGTAAATAGAAATAGGATCATGACAAGACATGGCATTTGGGCAAACAACTTTTGTAGGACATTTTTCATATGGGTTTGCTAATGGGCAGCTCAGGAGAGAATTGTCACCTTAATGGCATCATAATAAAACCAAGTTCTTATGTTTTTTTTAAGTCTCCTAGTGAATTAAACTCATTCTTGATGTTTCTTTTCTGAAATTCAGTGAGACACAATGCTTTCCTCTGAAAACATTATCTTAATATTTAGAATGTTGATAGTGCAGCATAAGTTGCACTACCATAAATATTTTTTGTGTATATGTGTATCTAAATGCATGTTTAATGCTATATTATAGTGTGTCCAACAAAGCGATTTACTGTGGGAACCTGAAAAAGCAATTGTAAATGTAAGGTTCTGTTCACATGTAATATGCTAGGTGTTATGTCCATAATCCACAATTACAGATCAATGAAAAAAATTTTACCATACATTCTTGCATTGTATAGACCTTCGGTCTACTAAGTTCTTCAAGTAGTGTTAAGTGATACAACATTTCATGCAACCAGTACTTACTGTAGCTACACAGACCCGAACTTTGTCTGTCCACTACAGTGCGTGTCTTTGTGCTTTGCAGATTGTGATCCTTTCAAAGCTTCATAGGGAAATCAGTGTATGGCTAATTCCTTTTGAAAATACAGATCTTACTGTAAGTCCTACTTCTTATCTAAAAGCGGTATGAAGCATGTAAAAGATATCTCATCTTTTGAAAGACAGAGGAGCAGAAACTCGATTTAAACAATATATGAGTTTTGATAGAGAGAAAAGTTTCAATGAAAGTGACACTTTTTGATTTAAGGAAGGCTCTGAGAGTGACCTGACTGTTCAAGGAAAAGAATATGTTACATGTCAGGGCTGAAAGATCTGGATAAATTGCTGTGTTTTACTAGCCATGCAGAAGTAGATGGACCTTTTTAGTCAGTCACTGGTATTAGTCTTCCTGCGTCATAATATTTGAATTTGATGTTGCTTTCAGGGGACACTAAAGGCAAATTATAGCCATAATTTTTGCCTGCCTGAGATTCTGTGGTTCCGTGTTCTCTGTTCAAATATTTCACATGCCTCTGTGGATCCTTTTTGTTCCTTGATGAGCCATACTCATGAAAACTGAGTACTTCTTGGGAAGAATTTCTGGGTTTTGATATCATTGTTACTTTTAGCACAGTAGGACAACTCATCCAAAGTGACAGTGAAGACATTTGAGGCTTACACTTTGTACTGTATGAAAAGGGTCTTCTCAGTAATCTGTTACATGAATGAAAGATATATCTTAGCAAGTCAACTCCTACCCTGCCAATTTCTTAGGACTGAAGAGGTTTCTTCTGGAAAAGAAAAAGACAATAGGCATAGACATAGACAGATTTCACCTTCACCAGTGTATAGCTGAAAGTATTACATGCCTTCTCATTCTGTTTATAAATCCTCATAAACCTCTTCAGGCCATTGTTTGCAGCCCTAATGAAGAATCACTGACTGGTTGAGGTTGGAAGGGACCTCTAGAGGTCTTTTGGCTCAATGCCTCTGCTAAGAGCCAATATAGAGCAGGTTGTTCAGGATTATTCATGCCCAGGACTATTCGTGAAAATGACATTGCTTTGCTACATGGGGGGAAGTAAAGTAATTTTGTTCAGATACTGAGTATCACTGTCATTCACCAGAAAAAGGATTTCAAAAATCAAAGAAGTCCTAATTGGCCTATGGTCTCTGAAAGAAAAATCAAAGTATAATACAAGATTTAAGCCAGCTCTGCACCATATGATCTAAGAGTTGTTAAGAGGACAAAATTAACTGTTTGCAACTAAGGAGGTTAACTTTCCATCTACTTTATAATTCTTACAGTTTTTCATAGTAATGAAGCTTCAGCCCTTTATAATAGTGCAACTCTCTGTAGTGGTATTCCATGTCAAGTCAGCCTCACAGCTGATGGATATCCTGCAGTAGCAAGTTGTCTTCAAACTAAGAATCTCTCTTAATGATATAGTAGCTGCTCTGGTTCAACAAGTTTCACAGCATTGCCTTTCAAATCCATTACTACTTTTTGTCTCTCTGTCAGGATCTATTTTTGTCTTGTCATCACTTCAAAAGGACTGTTTTCTGAACAAGGCAGATATCAATGAAAGAACCTTTCTTTTGTTAGTATGATGATAAAATGTTTCCTTGAAAGTGTGATTTTTTTTCCATCTCGTTTTCAAATTTTCTTTTTTCAAGTTCCCTTCTCATGCACGAAGGTGTTCCATACTGTATAAAACCTTCATCCTGTAGCATAATCTGGCTTTTTAAAATAGTGCTCGAGATGCTTAGTGATTTGTCTGCACCTAAAGTTTATTTTGATTGGTGAAGTGTGAAATAGGAGTAGTGATCTATTTTACTTAAGTTAATAATGTATGCTATTAGAAGAAGATATTTCTGATTGACTTCCCATTCCTAGAGCAAGCATCACCATGGAATGAACTGAATCATTCAAGAACAGTTTTTCTGCAACTGCTGTCCTTGAATTTTTATTCCCAAGTAGCTGAATGTGTAGACAAGCTCTCAGTTAAAAAGTTAGTCTTTGTGCTGTTATCCCTTCTCCTAAAGTGTTTATGTGTCTGGGGGACATAATGTATATGGGTAGATAGCTGAGATGGTGAAGTACATAAGACATCAGTTAAATCAGATAGAAAGAAAATAAAACTATTTTCAAAGGCATCACTCTGAGGAAAAAAGGTCCACTGCTCTCTAAAGGAGACACCTGCTCTTTAAGTAGTGTCTGTGAACTAAAACAGCATGCAGTTCTTGTTCAGTGCTGATGGATTTTTTGGAAAAAGATATAGTGTATATGTTGAAAAACTGTATTCCTTTTCATTGGTTTTTATTTGTTTGTTTGTTTTTTGTCCCTGAGGGAGAGTTCCCCATCTACTTCTTATACCATCTTAAAAAAAAAAAAAAAACAAAGCAGAACACCATTCTCCATTTCTGTTGATATATGAGTTAATTTATATCCATAATGAGTTAATTTATATCAGTGACAATGTGCAGAAATGTGACTGGCAGCAAATCATTCCTTCTTATCTTGGAGCTTCATTGCATATAATCTAAACTGGCCTGGAACCTGAATGTGAACTGATGTGTGTAGTTATGTTGGAATAAAATAGCAATAAGTAATAAAATATTGTAAAATTATATAAGATCAGAGGAAAAATCCACCTTCTGTTGTCCACAGTATGTATTTCATATTTTTTTTGTGTATGCTGCAAAGTCTAGTCTTTTCCTGGGTTTTTGAGAAGAACAAAAGTTGTGCCTTTAAGTCATAAATTAATTTGATTATGTTATCCTCCAGTTTCTCAAAGGAACAGGTAGAAGCCAATGTAAATCAGACTGGCTACAATGACATTAGAACAACTCTGTTCATTTGCAAATCTAGGAAACTGTCTAAAATATTACTTGAAATTGTTCTTGTTTGTTGTTTGATCCTGCTTTGTTAAAAGGCTTACAAACCTTATAGTCTGGCTTGGACTCTAGTTAAGTTTGTGTAGTTTTTCTGTTTGTAAAATGATCAGAATTCATTTAGGCCTGAAAAGTAATTCAAATTTGAACTGCACAGAACTTTGGATCTGTTTTTTTAGGAAGCATTGGTTCAGAAAAATTAATTCTCTGAAGACTTGTGTTTCTCTCCTTGTAGTTTTCAAAGCACCAGATTTTTCTAAATGGGTATTCATGCCTTCATTAAAAAAAAAGGTCAGATTTTTAAAAAACTTACTTTTTAAAAAAATATTTAATACACATTTTTAAAATACTTTGAAAATGCAACTGAAAATGCTTCTATGATCTCTAAGATCTTCTGTATTTTCTTCTGTATATATACTGAGAAAATATACCAGAAAGAAGCACATGGAGAAGCTTTGCCAGCTAAAGACAGGCATCTGTTTTTTTGAGATTAGTTAAAAAATAGCTGGATACCAAAGAGTAGACGTTCAATAAGATTTTGGCTAACTTCACGAAGTAATGCTTCTTGAAATCTCACAGATTTTATCATTTGGACAGCAGCAACAGTGCAGCTCAAAGTCCCATCAGCTGATCTGTAAATTCCTGTCTATAAAATAATGAGTTTAATGCATAGATAGACCAAGTTTGGTGTGAATTTTTCAGACATTTTCATACCCAAGAGCAAGTTATATTTCATTTTCACTAATGAAATCTCCGGTTATTAATTTGAACTTGAATCTAATGCATTGACGTTCATAATTTTAACATGTTGATTGGCTTGATTGTATGATTGCTTTGTTGGAAGAGGAGCTTTTACAATTATGTTTGTATTTGGATTTAATTTGTATGGTAAGTTAAGTATGACACTTACAGAGAGCAATGTGAAGAATGTTTTATTTACTCTTTATGAGTACATTCAACCAAAATTTGATCTTTGTAAAACAAGTTCAGAAAATAAGACATAACTTGATGCTAATGGTCTCCCTTAATAGCATTTTCTCTCTGGTTATTTGCTGGTTCTATACTTAAATGATTTCACTAAATATTACTTGATTTCTGGTTGTATTTTTCTTTCCTCTGAGGTACCTATTGTATATGATATCTTTGTTTTGTTTTACTTATGTATTATCAGTGTCCTGTTCATGTGAAAGACTATACATTTTACATTTTTTGGGTTGTGTTTGCCAAAATGAATGTATTTTCTTCTGTCTGAGAATCCATAGAAAAGATACCATAATTTAGTTTTCTATGTGGACAGATACGACATATTCTTTCAATCTGTTGATGTTTTGTATTTTTTTTTCTTTTTTCTTGTGGTGCAAAAGCAGTGCTTTAGAGCTAGGAGTCATAAGATGCCATAAATGACAGGTTCTAGCTGTTCATAAATAGTGCCCTTTACTACCAATTGTAATAAAAGAAAAATGTGATGCTTCAGCCATATCAGATGCATACTTTTATTTCTAAGAATTACAACTCTGGACAGATTCCATCTGTCTCTGTAGGCAGAAGAGGTTACTTGTCATTTCCTCACCATCTTGCTACCAGAAAAATTAGTGTGAATGCTGTCACAATTATTTCAGGCAAGATTATCCAGGTTTAAGTTAATATGGCAGTTGAGGGTAGAGCCATTATGCTTTTATTCGTTTCATGTGAATGAAAAGCAGCCTTAGAATTTATTTGGGGAGCAGAGTAACCTCCCTTTCAGAGCTGATGGCATCATTCTGGAAGGGAATATCAGTGTATCGCCTAAGATTACTTTTTTCCAGTTACGCATGAAGAAATCTGGAGGAAACTGGAAAATTATGTCTTAATTCTGTGGTTGATTAACATATGTCTGAAGAACTTCTATTTAAGTACATACAGTAATTTTAGAGGAATTAAAGTGGTATTTAATATGGGACCTTTATATTCTCAATAACCTTAGAAATTTTTGTTTCTATAACTGCAGACCAAATGAGGCTCCATTTCTTGTCTTAGTGTGGCGATGAAGGAGGGATGAGGGGAGGAAGGAACCACTGCATTATGTGTGTGAAATTTGTTTATCAGTGTTATAGGACTAAGTGGATGTTGATGTATGTGCGTAAGGTTGTACCTGATTTGGCTGGGGTAGAGTTAATATTCTTCACAATGGCTGCTATGGGGCTGTGTTTTGGATTTGTGCTGAACAGAGGTTTAATAACGTGGAGATGTTTTTGTTATTGCTGAGAAGGGTTTACCCACAGGCAAGGCCTTTTCTGCTTTTCATATTCCATGCTGGTGAGGAAGCTGGGGGTGCTTGGGATGCTGGGAGGAGACAGAGCAGGGGCAGGTGACCCAAACTGACCAAAGGGTCATCAGACCCATGATGCAGGATATATGGCATCATGCTCAGTGTATGAAGCGGGGTGAAAAAGGAGGAAGGGAGGACATTTTTAGTGGTGGCGTTTTTCTTCCCAAGTCACCCTTACCTGTGGTGGAGCCTTGCTCCCCTGGTGATGGCTGAACACCTGCATGCCTATGGGAAGCAGTGAATTAACTCCTTGTGGTTGTTTGGCTTGTGTGCACTGCTCTTGCTCTGCTGTTAAACTGTCTTTATCCTAACCCATGAGTTTTCTACCTTTTACCTTTCTGATTTTCTCCCCAGTTGTGCTGATGGGGGAGTGAGTAAGCAGCTGTATGGGCTTGGCTGATGAGTGAAGTTAAACCAGGACAAAACTAAGGCAGGCTTTAGGTCACACAGAACCTAGCTGAAATGGTTTATTTAAAGGCCAGGTAAAATTATGGTGGAAATCGTAGAGAAACTTAAGAATGGCCACTTAGAGCAGGGACTAACTTGCTTTGGCAAAGAAACAGCATTTGTGTTTTCTAGTGTTGCAAATTTCACATTCACTTTTCAGTGTTTTCCTGTAGTTTTTGGAAGATTTATAGTATACTAAGATTCTCTGAGAAGAATTGTATTGCAAGTAGAATTTGATCAATTACTATATAGATATGATTAAAAGTAGTGAAGGGATGACGTAAGGATGACTTAGTCTGTAGTAGCAACTTACTGCAGAAACCATTTTGCTACAGGCCCTTAAAGCCCCATTGTCTGTTGTGGAGTAAAGCAGTGCTTCATGACTAACCTCTGGAGTGGAAGATACATTTTTCTTCCAGATAAAATTATAGCAAATGAGTTAGAGGAGTTCAACCTGGGGAGATCAGCAATCTTAATGTGTCTGTTGGTCATGGTGAAAGTGGAAATCTGGCTGAAGGTGCTCAACTGAAATGCTGTGTAAAAGTGAGGTTTAGCTCTTTTGTGTTAAGCTGGTTGAGAAGACACTCTGAATGCTTTCATTTATAAATCTAACCTAAACCAGTCTATAAGATATGCCTCCTTGCCAGGTGAGTGAATGTACCAGTATGGAAAAAAGTGTTTTGGGAGAAGGGCATGCATTCTTGACGTAAAGATGGCGCAACACAGGAAGAACATGTTTGTACATGGAAAATACAGACAGGAAGCCTAGAAAGATTTAATTACAATCCACAGAAGATGCATAATACTTGCAGAAAATTTTGTCAGTGGGTTGTTTGCTATTTCTGAAAATATTTATCCCGCGTCTATAATGTGTTATAATGTAATATGTCTGTTGGCCAATTTTGCCTCTCAGATAGCATTCACATTTCAAAGAAACTTGAATTTATTTCAGGAACAAATTCAGCCCAAAATATTATTTTTCAATTTAATAAATCTATTTTATAGATTTATCTGTTGACTCAGGAGAGGAAATGAAAGGTTACTTACACTTCAGTTTTGTTGTTTTAGAACAACTCTACCTCTACCTGTTGTATTGTTCATCTTATAAATAATACCATTTTTCATAAACTTATCAACAGTTATATATTTGACACTTCTGTATTACTTAGCAGAAAACGATTTTGTATAGCTTCTTCATTTGTTCAATGGCATACACTTTCTTCATGTGCATTTAATCCTCATGTCTCAGTTTCCTAGCTACAAAACAGGGTGGATAAGACCTTTTTTCCCCCTTCTTCCTGTGTCTCATCTGTCTATAGAGGCTGCCCTTGGCAAGCAGGATTTCTTTTGTTCTGTGAGTGAAACCTAGAAACATTAGGGTTCTTTCCTTGATATTTCTAGGCCCCTGCCACTTTTCTGAAAGCATATAGAGTCTCCCAGTTATTATCTAGAGGAAAGCTTTCTGTATCACCTATGCTTTAGCTTCACATTTGGCATTTAAAAAGAATTTTCTTCTCCCTCATAGGTTTCTCCACACACTTTTTCTGTGTTCAGCTGGTAACACACTTTTTCTGTGTTCAGATGTATCAAGTGCTAATTCAAATATAAAGTGTATATTTCTTGATCTGTGTTAGTAAACTAATAGTTAGGTCTTTCACATACCATACAGTAACTTTCTGTTACTTGTGCTTGGGGTTTGGGGCCTTCAACTGGAGGCAGCAGTAATATTTTTCTTAGATGAGTAAAAGGGTAAGACCACAAAAAAGTTAAAATGTAAAAAGGCTTCTTGCTTATAGTCTGTTTGACATGAGGTTCATGAAAGGTGAGAATAAAGCACATTAATTAGTGGCTAATAAGTAAACCATTGACTTGATAGATAGGAACTCTGAGAGTTCATCAAACTACCCTCACAAAATCTCTTACAAAGGGACTAATTTAGAGGGCTGTAGACAGTAACAAAGTATTTCTGTAATTACTGTTGAGAAAAGTCCCTTGTTCTTTGCTGCTGTCACTGAGAGTAGTAATTCATAATGTTTTAGGAAGACTTGCTTTTGTTTTGTCTATTCACAGCAAAGTTTTTTGCTTTCTGATGACATCACATGTGTGGTCCTTTTCTACTGTCAGCAATTAAGCGGTGGTCTCAACTGAAGAAAAAGGCTTTGTGACACAGGGGACATTTGCCTGAAATGCTCCCATGCGAGCTATGGACTTGGTTACATGCTGAACGGGTGAAAAAAACATGACTTTTTTTACAATGACAGGCAAGCAGCAGAAGCAGTTTAACCCAAATCCTTTTGTAGGTATTGGAAAGTCATAAGCCTAGAGATGACACTGGCACATTCAACATGCTGTGTGATCTGGGACTCTGTTGCTTGTATCACTGTGTGAATGTGTGTACAGTGTAAACATTTTATGAAGTGCAGTTTCTGATCCATCGGTCTGTCTGGGCAAGAATGTCCCTTGATACTAAAAAGAACAGCAATCAGGACAGAATTGGTCAATGCGGCATGTCTAATGGTAGGAAGATATTTGAAAGACTCACTACAGACACAATAGGCTCTCTAAATAGCCTCTTTGCACCCGGAGTCTTATTGCAAACAGGTTCATTAAGGAGAGACATTCTGACACACAGCATCACAGTAATGAAAGTAGCTCTGTTTTTCTAATATTGTGTCTTGCCACTTCAGTTATGCTGCTGGTACAAGATTTCCCTTGTGTTGTTGTATATTTCTCTAGAAAAAGAATCACTCTTCATAGAATATACAATTATTTTGTACAGGAATATATAACTCATATCTAAGAATCTGTCCTTCCTGTTTATGTGCACTAGTGCAAAAATAATTGGCAATCACATCTTCAAAACCAAAAATGCTTTTACCTTTGATTTGAAAGGCTTATATATGTTAAAATGGTTATAACAGAAAAAATATATATACATACAGTTGTAATATACTTTTGTGAATATACAAAATCAGATAAAATGTTGTTCATGACCACTTATAAAATGAATATTAGTAAACTTTTTCCCCCGTGAGGTACCGTGGTTTGTTTTGCTTCTTTCCTTTAGGCTCTAAGTTCATAAGGAGGAAAATCAAAAGGTTATAGTTTATCCTACTTTACATATAACTGGTGTGTGACTTAAGGTGTTGGATTGGCATAATGTATACTTTGAACATTATGACCATGGGGGGAAAAAAAGGTAATATTGGTTTAAAAGTGGATATGGAAAATTTAATGTGCTCAAGTGGGAACAATGGCATATTAAAAAAAAAAAAAATTCATGACACAGATCTAATAATTCACTTGCCCCTGTAGGAATGGGGTATCGGCTCTGATGCTGCTTGGTAGTTTATTTTTATATACACACCTGGTCCCTGCTGTATATCCTTCGTATGGGTTCCAGAGAAAAGAAAGAAAATAACCTGTAGGGAGATCAGCTTAGAAACCTTTCATTAAATACATTGTGTTTCATATCATGTCGTTCACAAAATCTCCAAGAAAGATAGAAAGTGTTATCAGACTGCATGTGTAAAATACTATATTTGAATACTATAATTTGCTGTAAGATTAAGGACCAAGGGTATAGACATATTCGTTATTTCATTATTCACTTATGCTTGATAGATAATGCTTCAGGGGTTCTTTTCATTTTTTCTTGCCTAGCAAAGATACGCAGTTTTAACTTTTTATTTGATGCTGCAGAAAACACTCCTGTTCCCCTAAGCTTTACTGTCCTGCTTGTTTGCTTTTTAGTGGTGTGATTATTATTCTTTTGGAGGGGTATTATATTGCTTTTAAGTTTGTTCCTTTCTTTCTTTCACAGGCATATGAATTGATTTACACATAGCTAAATTTTACTATGTAAAAGAAATTTAGAATTATTTCTTTTGGCAAAAATAGAGATATGGTCTATTTGTGGTTGCAAGTAATTTTTTGTTATGTCTCAAGGTAAGAAAATTATACTTTTATTAGTCTGTATTGAAAAACAAGGTTATCAGAGTATGTTTTATAGGGCCTCAAAAATTTGTAACCATTGTTTTCACTTTTCATGGAGCATAGCTTCATAAAGTAAAATTTGGCTTGTGTATTCCTTCTACACATAAAAAAAGTTCATTGAACAACAAAAAGCAAGCTTAATTTGCTGAATACGTGATAATTTTTTTTTTAAGTATTATTATATCTTAAATTGTGCATTTTCTTACATGGATATAATGGATGCAGAAATTCAGCTGCATTTGTACAAAAGGCAGTGCTTGTACTACTGTTGTTTTAGTTTTTGAAGGGCCTAAAATGCCTTGGTGTTGTAGTGGTGTTACTGACAATAAGCCTCATACTCGTCCCCTATTTTTCTTCCCACTTTTCCCTATCTGCTTATATGTAAGTTGATTTCACTTCTTGTTTTGCCTAATTTAGTATTCATCAGAGGCTCTCATACATAAGGAGGGGCACAAACTGCAGAGTTTTATCATTCCAAAGACCACAGGCTCAAGCTCTGCTTCTGTAATTCATACAGAAAAGGTGGCTTCCCTGCCTGTTACCTCCTCTCTGGCTGAGTGGTATTTTCTACCATGTAAGTTATGATTCTGTAGCAGTACAATGTTGTTTGAGCTCCTCTGCATTTTCTTCATTATGTAGACCTGCAGGAAAGAAAATAAAAAAGCGTGCATGGGAGATGTTTTGTGCTCTCTTAGGTGTCCTGGGCTAGAAGACTGGTATCCTTTGAAGAATAATCATGATAGATGAAAAGGGAAGTAGTCTCCTCATGTCTCCAGAGCTTGTTCTCCAGCAGTAGTAATACCACTGAATTCTATTTAACCAGGAGTTTGTCATCATCTCAGTTACTGAGTAATTTCCATGACTCCTCTGTTTAGCCATCTATATTGTTAAATCATTGCAGTGGAAATTAAATGCCATAAAAATTACCATTTGTGTATTAGCAGATTGGTAGCACTCTGTCTATGAGTTGGAAGGACATGGAATCTTTTTCTTCTTTTTTTCCCCCTGTGTGGGTTTCTTTGGTCTTTCATTGTATGAGGAAGGTGATCTCCAAGAAGCCAGCATTGTATTTGGTGTAGTCAGGCTCAGGCAAGTCTGGTTTCTTTTACTTCCATGTTTGCTAGCCAGCTTCCAGAGTTTCTTTGTTAAGAATGCACACACTTTTTACTGCAGACATCAACTGTCTATAGTAATAGATGCCTGCTAAAACAACCAGGGGAATTATGAAACAGGTACTTGGACTGCTCAAACTTTAACATTATATTTAGTCCAATATTCCTTTGAGAAAATGTGAGGGGGGAACTACCTTGAGGTACTCTTAACAGTCTGTGCTAGTAAACTGACAAATGCTGTGTTCTGTGATATATGTAGCTTAGGTATTTGGTTTTTAAATATACGGTGTTACTTGTCCCAAAGCTGTGTTATTCAAATCAACAAGTCATTCATACAGAAGGCTGACCAGATGTACATAGATAAAAAGTCTCTGCAACATTCTGTGTGGGTATTTGGAGGCAGCAAGATGGAATTATAAAATCATGGAATAGTTGAGGTTGGCAGGGACCTCTGGAAGCCATTTTGCCCAACCTGCCTCCTCAGACTTGCATCACCAGCATCCTGAACACCATGGTCGCTGCAGACAAGGATGCCTGCAACCTTCACATCTCCTGGTGGTGTTACCTTTCCTTACGTGTGACTATGAGGTCCAGCACAGCACCTATCTATGTTGGCTCCTCTATCACTTGGGTCAGAAAGTTTTCATCAGTGCTCCCCAGAAACCTCCTGAATTTCTATTTTGTTCCTCCAACAGTTATTTGGGAAATTTCTTTTGCATGAAGACCTTATGGCTGATGCTCTTTCCAGCCATTTATTGAAGTCTTCATGTACTTGTTCTTCCTGAAAGCAGCCTGCAATGGACATCCACTACAATGTCCTCTCTATTGTCAGCTCCAGGCAGCTGGCCAAGCACCTTTCAGCGTGGGCTGACAGTCTGTCAGATTACATAAAGTGTGTGCCTTCGCAGCATGCTAGCACTCTTTTTAAAAGTTAATTTAACATCAGTTTTATTATGCAGTTGTTGCTTTCATACAAGTTACAGGAAGGCAGAAGGCTTTTTGCAAAATGATATAGCAAAATGATATTTTAATTTGTTTATTGCTGCTGGTTTAGATTGGTTTTTTTTCAATATCAGAAAAGGCAGCTGTGTGGGCTTTTAATCCTTGATAAAATTCACCTGTGCTGTGGTTACTAAGTGGAATTGACAACTGATAATGACAGAGAAGGTGGGAAGTAATAGCTAGTGGTGATTATGCAGGTATAGCTTTTCTTTTCTCACATTACTACCATTCTACTTCTCTCTACTCCTTCTATTTCCTGTCTTTCTTTCCATTCCTCCCTCCTCTATCACCCATCCTTCCTCTCTTTCTTATCTTTCCTCCTCCTCTCTTTTTCTGCTCTCCTCTTCACAGAATTACAAAATTACAGACTGCTTGAGTTTAGAAGGAATGAATCTCTGGAAGTGATCTGGTCCAACGCACCCATACAGCCATTTAGCCAGGACCGTATCCAGATGGCTTTTCAACAGCTTCATCCCTTCTGATAACACTGCAGCCTCCCTGGCAACCTGTGCCAGTGCTCTGTCACTTCGACAGGCAATGGAGTGATTCCTGATGCCCAGAAGTAACATCCCATGTTTCAGTTTGTGCCCATCACCTCTGGTCCTGTAGTTGGGCACCAGTGAAAAGAGTCAAGCTCCATCTGCATTGTGCCTTCATATCAGCTATTCAGAAGAATTCCTGAGATCTCTTCTGATCCTTTTCTACTCTAGGCTGAACATTCCCACTTCTTTCAGCCCTTCTTCATAGCAGAGAGATATTGCAGTCCCTCAACTATTTTGGTGGTCCATGCATTTCTGTCTCATACCAGGAAGCTCAGACCTGGGCCCTGGATTCATCAGTGCTGAGTAGAGGGAAGGTATTCTCCCTGTCTGCTGACAGTAATTTATCTAATGCAGTACACCATAACCCTTCTTTGCCGCAAGGCGTGTTTCTGACCAACGGTTAATTTGGTTTCCACCAGGACCCTGCAGATCATTTTCTGAAAAGCTGTTCCCAGCTGGTTATTCCCTAGCATACACTGTTGCAGGTGGTTGTTCCTCCCGAAGTGTAGGACTTCGTATTTCCCCCCTTTTGAACTTTGTGAGGTCCCTGTTGGCCCTTTTCTCCAGCTTGTTGAGTTTGTGCTGGATGGCAGCACAAGCCTCTGCCCTATCAGCTGCTCATTCCAGTTTTGTGTAATCTGCAGCTTGCTGAGGGTACCTTCTGCCCCATCACCTAGATGATTAATTAAAACATTAAACAGAGTTGGACACAGTATTGACTCATGCAGTATACTGCTACTGTTGCCTTTCTTCTCATCCCACTTTTTCTTCCCCTACATGCCCCTTCCTAATTTCTCTCATTCCCTTATACCCTTTCTCTCCTGCTTCACACTCTCCCTCTTTCTTTCCTTACCCTTTGATAACACTTAGTGTTCATGCAGTGACTCGTACTGCTCACATCTTTGATTTAGGATGCTTGACTTAGGCACTACTGTATTACAACAATCATCAGAACATCAGTGTGAACGTCTGCTTTACATATGCTGCCTTGCAGCCTGATTTAGAGTAGCCAGGGGTTTAGCTGTCTAGGCTGGGAGCAAACTTTTAGAGTATTATTCAAGAGTTCTGTATTGGCATTTTCCCAAATCTTTTCACATTTTCTTTTCTCAGCACCTTGGTTTCTGTCCATTCGCTACTATTGCCAGTGGTAGTCAAGACATTCTGAAAATGTTTGCGTAAAGAGTGGGAATGGGTTAATGATTGCCCACTGGAGCAATCAAGTAAGTAGTTACTCTTTAAAAAATTCTTTATTTGACACAGTATGGACTGGTGCAGCACTAACACCAGGAGATCTGTTAAATTATACTCGAAAAATCAGAGCAAGATGGGCATCCTTTCCCAATTTTCCCCTTTGTTTCTCTGTTTTGGAGACACAACAAAGATCTTCCTATAATATATTTAGTTTGTATGTGCCCATGTATAAAAATACATTGTTGTAGTTTTACATTATATGTACTTTAGAGATTCTGCCCCAAGCTGGTACTAATAAATACTGCTGTAACATAGTTGTAAGGGGTTTTACACTATTATTTTTTAACATGCTCTTCCCATATTCTCATCTTCAAGATGGTGTGGTGTCAGACATGTCTTTAAAGGTGTCTAAATTAAATCATGTTGTGTCGTACAAAACCTGGGGATGGTCCCGTCTGTCAGTAAGACACTTCTGGTTTTTGAAATAAACTTAAGCTCTTCAGCAAGTGCAAGAACCCTGAGTGCTCCAAGGGGAAGTTTATGAAAAGTTGAAAGAAATTACCCTCAATTGACGGCAATATTGATTGGTAGTTACAGAGTTAAATATGCTACATTGCTCAAGAAAAAACTCTACATTAAAAGAATGTAAAATTTCAGATGGAAAATATTAAACTGAAGAAATTTGCCACAGAGAGTGAAATATAAAATTGTTTACATCTCTTTCTGTTATTTAATAGAAAACAGTACAGAATTAGTTAAAAATATCCCCTATTGAGACAAGGTATTAGGATTCTTCAGGGTGTATTCTCACCTTGGTTTGCTGAGATTTTGTTGCTCAGCATCATTAAATATGTTAAACAGAAAATCTGGGCCCCTTCAACTCTTTTGTGTTTTCCTTTAGATTGTGCTTAGTTTCTTAATTTTTTTCCGCTGAGATAAAATTCTTTGAAGTTCTGTAAACAAAAAATGATGGTTTAAGCAGAGGATTATCAGTCATGTAAGGAAATTATCTACTAGACAGAAGAAACAATCACTTATATATACAATATATGTGAGTGTGACTGGAACCTCAGAACGTCAGCTGTAATTGACACCGATTGGTCTAATCAATTGGAAGGGAACAACACCAAAATAATCACTTGCCTTTGACAACCTAAATAGTCAGTTAAGTTTAGTATTTGTCCATGTGGATCAGTGATAACAGGTAACGTTCATACATTCACTTTCAATACGTGTCAGGCGGGCACTGCTCTGCTGCATCATCTGCTGACAGGTTGTGTTCAACAGGAGCATGTTTTAGCTAGAATCTTGCAGCTATGCACAGTAAGCTGCATCAAAAGCACTGTCCCTTTCTGCAGCCCAGGAGATAGCTCAGGCAATCACAATCTAGAGCTGGTTTTTTTAACTATTAAAAGCATTGATTCCTTTTGAAATACATATACTCAATTCTGATAAAAAAGTGAATGTATGTAGGATAAAGAGGTTCTTTTGACTCCCTACTGGAAGAATCTGTTGTTAAGAATGGGAGTCAAGGACTCATCTTCTCCATTGGGAATCTGCAAATTTTGAATTTTTTTTCCCCTCTGACTCTGTCTAGAGCAAAGAAGAAAGGGAAGTGATAATTCCTTTGGAAAGCCACACTTCACAACCATCTGTTAGGTGATAAAATGGATGTGTTCCCAGAGAATTAGCATGGTTGAATCCCATTGAGTGGAATGGCACAGCTATAAGCTCAATGAAACCTAGCTATAAAAAGTGACAGTCCTTTGTAGTCTAAGTGGTGTGATGCTGTTTTTTCAGTTTATTTTAAGTGGAATTTCTTTATGGTAATATAATATCAGAATGTCTTATAATAACTCAGCATTACATAGAAATATCTTTATTTATGAGAAAGTCCTTAGCCTTTGCAGAGAGGTGGTTTTGAAGGCCAGAGTAATTTTTAGTATACTGGAAATGAGGCCCCACAGTGACAGAAGAGTGTATGACATAGCTGTAATAAATCTGCAAGTTGTGAAGCAGAGCATAAATGTTTACAAAATTAGAGTAGGACTGTAAATTGAAAATTGTCTTCTGTGTGTTAGTCCAGATTCATGAAATTGAAGAATCTGAATAGAGACAATGTTTCATGGCAAAAGCAGGTGTTCTGCTCTGTCTTTCAAGAGTGGCTGATGAAGCTTTCAAAGTTAAAAGAGGCTTAAAATATGTGTGGCCAGAACAGATTTGGGATTAAGTTAGTATGTATGTATGACAGAAATATTTATTATTTGGAAAGGTAGCAGGGATCGTGGTAACAGCATGATGATCTGCCATGATGCATGTCAGTGCTTTCTGTCAGAGCAGGCAGCAGGTTATGCCTAAGTACTAGCATTGATAAAGCAAAGGAAAGCAGCCAGGAGGATTTTGTGTTTAGTGGTCGGGACTTGAGACTTTCTCTCTTAAAGAGAATGAGTAGGGAACAGTGGGAGTAGAGCAGAAGAGGATGGGGAAAGAGAGAGAGAGAGAGAAGGTCAGGGAATAAAGAATCTGAGATACTCTTCTTATAACTAACTTTGCTGCTATAGATCTGTATCTGTGATTTTCCCACAGCTGTAGGAAACCATTTGTTTCCATGACCTTTCTGCCTTCTCTTTTCCGAGTCTCACCTAGAAAGTAGTGCAAAAATTACTTTTCTCAGTGTGTTAGAACAACTTTAAGAGTTTTCCATTGCTACTGTTCATCATCTGTCTCCTGGTAAGCACTTAAATACTGCAAGCTTGATGAATGTTGCGTTTGTGTGTTTGGTACGGTTGAGTTTCTGAAGCAAGAAGGTGGACTGTTTGGCCTTGACTGTCAACTGCTCAGATACAACATTGCTAGAAAACTGTGAACTTGTTATAACATGTTATGGGTGTCTTTGCTTCACCTGTACCGACAGATCAGTATTACTTCAGATGGGATATGTTTTCTCTGCATGCCTGCAATTGGCCTTTGAGGCACCAGTGGTGGCATCTCCAAGGCAGGCAGAAAGTAGTGGGGAATGGCAACCCTCCACTGGAGCATTGGCAGTTAGCTAAATCTGGATTCCAAAAAAAAGTTTAGGAATCTCACAAACTGCTGTATGATCTATGTACTTTACTTAATTTTCTCATATTTCAGTTGAAGGAAATTTGAGACCTTATTAGATAACAGTGTGTTTTCTAAGGTCACAGATTAAAACTGGCAGTTGCAAAACAAACTCAATATAAATATGTTTCAGGTAAAATAATAAATCATTAGGTATATGGAGGATTTGAGACAGATACAGCACCACAACTATAAAAGAAAATGTTCTAATGTGTTAAAATTTTCCTTATAACTAAAAAAAAGTATATCTGAATAATCTTGCACCTGCAAAGTAATGGATTGAATAGCAATGCATATACATAGGGATATGGGGTTTTTTGCACTTTTTTTTTTTTTAATAGGGAATATTATTTCTGTCAGCACTTAGGCAAAAAACTCAGCCATTTGTCCAACTGTCCATTTTCATGTGCTTTGTGAATGTACATCCAAACCTGTGCATGTAGCTCCCAGAGCTTTACCCTCAATGTACATAGTTCTGTTTTCAATGGAAAAAACAAATGTTTAGAGGCTAAGAGTTCATAGTGTATTAACTGAAAATAAAATTGACTTAGTTCTCTTAGATGAATTAGGGGAACATTCTGTGCTGTGTCTTTGTTTTCTATAAGCAAAAAAAAAAAATATCTGCAAGCCCATTGGAGTTTTAAATATGATATAAATGTCATACATAATCATAACAAATATGCAAAATGTTTTCAAACATTTGTATTGTATGGAAGCAATTATTGGCACCAACTGTATCACACACCCCTCTGATGGGCTAAGGCCAAAAGAAATGAAGGTCTTTAAACAAAATACTTTGTGTAGGCGGGAAAAGAGTGAGTTTTAACTGTTATTGTGAAACAACACAGAGTCATATTTTAATGAAAATCACATACTCTATAACACAGAGAATACTAAAAAACAATACTCCGCATTGGCTTCCTGTTACTTTTTCTTGTCTTTCTTGTCATTCTCTTGCATTCTCCTGTCAAAATACTTGCAAAGAAGTCTCTAGCATTTTCATTGTAAAAATCTTTAAGCTATGAAGGGTATAAATACAAATGTAGCAGGAAGTTACTTCTCCATTTGTTTTGCAGCCAGCTCTCTTATTGCCGAGATAGTAAATTTAAATTTTTTCTCAGCATGTTAATTTTACTTCTAGTAAACCAGCACTACCTCTCATGCTTCCATTTCATATCTGTAAGTTATTGTGGTTGTTCAGTGATGCATTTGCAATTGTAGGTGTTCAGGGCAACCTTCTGAGGAGTGTTGCTTTCTGACACTAGTGAAACTGTCTGTAACACATGGTTTGCACCCATGGAATGGAAACAAGTACTCCATGTTGTCTATGTCAAATAGATGCTTATTTTCATTCAGAGAAATAAGTTCTCATGTGTTACTGACTCACATTCCTTGCATAGCTCCTTCCTCCAAACTTTGTCTCTTGCTGATCTATGTGAGCTTCTAATGCTTACTGTCTTAGGAGTATTCATGGTCCTTGAGAAGCCTGAATGCCTTGCAAACATAAATTATGTCCCCTTCTTCCATGTCAGCTGGTCTAACGAAGGACATAACCTTTTCTGACAATTTCTCTTTTTCTGTCTTTTAAAAGAATGAGTCTGTCTCCTCACGTTTTGGCCTCTTAATCGCTGGCAGCTGTGCTACCTTACTGCACACAGAACAAAAGCCTCAGGAGTCAAACTCAGAACATTTTACCAGCTCCTTTGTAAAACTGTATCACTTCTCTGAGGAAATACTTTTTCAGGGTCTTTCCTGCTGTGACTTGTCATAGTAAAATACTGACAGTTGGGATTTTCCCCAAAAAGATGTAACTGCAGTGTTCTTGCTTTCATGCACATGCTACCCCTTTGTTGTCAGGTGTGATCATGTATGTGGTATGTTCTGCATAAAGCAATGTACCAGGTGAATTCTGAATAAGGGACTTCATAGCGAAACTTCAAAGAAATTGTTAGATTTTATTCCCTAATGTTTCCTGTGACAATATAAGTAATGTAATAAATCTTGATACGACACTCATGATTTCTTAAAATCAACAATTAGAAATTTGCAAGCAAAGGGCATTGTATGTCTTGACCTGTAGGTTAGTGGAGCAGCATCTCTCACTGCTGCTACTGCAGGCAGAGGACCTTTTTCAAGAAAATGCAGCAGCAGTGGGTGTCATGAACACTGTATATTTGTGGAGACATAAATAAGCACTATGGTTAGAAAGTTTTGGATAAAAAGTAGTTTTGGGACTACAGATTATGCATTGAATACAAATGAGAAAGCTGAAAGGAGAATAGAGAAGTAGATGAGTACTTCTGTTATTCGTACAGAATATGTACCTAGGGCATGAGGTGCACAGATGAGGTTCCAATCAGATTATTTTACACTGATACACACTATTTGTGTGTGTATGAGCATTAGGAAAGTATGTGAGTCTATAATGTCATACTGAAGACTACACTTTTGTGATTTTTGTGATCGTCAGAATCCCTGAAAGGCTGTAATTTAGTTACCCATCTCAAGTTATCAGAAAGTATATAGAGTAATGTGGATAATACATAGAGTACAAACCCTTGTCCTGCCCCCTCAAAATTCCTTCTGAGCTTCAGGGTGAATTCCAGTTAATAAAAAAATAATAATAAAAAAAGTCACTCAAAGGCACTCCCTTTTGGCTAGAAAAGAGAAATTTTAACTTGTGTATGTGTGTCTGTTAACAGTCAATGATGCTGTGCGGGTGCATGTGCAAACACACATATTTTGATACATGTATGCACAGACAGATGGACTCACAGACACACGGGTTGGGCAGATACTGGAGTAATGACATTGAATTTTTCTTTTTAAATTTGGTGCGGCAAACTATCTGTGCTTTCTCTAGGGTAAAATACTGATTCAAGTAATTATTAAATTGTTCTTAAAGTAATATTTGTCCCTTGCACAAGTGATTTTCATGTAAGTAATTTTTTATATGTAAATATATATCTGTGTTAGCTGAAGCATAATTCTGACTATATACTGCTTAAAGACACATCCTCAGAAGTTACTTGTAAATTTGGTTTCCTGATTTAGGACCTGTCAAGCTCTGATTATTCTAACTATTCACTGCTGCGACAGAAGTCAGCTGGAACAGCAAATCAGTACCTACGAGTGTTCAATTAGGCTCCCCAAAACTGAATCCCTGTAGGAGAGACTGTGTATTTTTCTCTATGAAGAGGTTGCATGATATGCTATTAAATTGGCCTGGATTAGAATACAAAAATGTTTATTTCTTGGTTTCTTAATCTACTAGAAAAGGTACCTCACTGAAATATTTTTCTGTAGCTTCCATGCATACCCATAATGTTCAGGCGTGTTCTCACTGTCTACAAACCATTTTAATTGCGTGCAGTTTCATGATCATGTTATGGCAAGTGTGGTTGGATTTGGACTTATACTGGGGCTTTTCTTCCGTGCTCACATTAGAGGGAGTGCCCGTGGCAGCTTTGTGAATGAGGAAGAAATTTGCTAGTTAAACAGTTTTGCTTCCTATATGATTCATCGATTCTGGTTTTTTTTTATCTTTTCCTGAGGTGGTAGGGCAGTAGTGTACTGAATGTACAGTAAGCATTGGGGTTCAATTAATTTTATGCTAATAAATGATGTGTAGTAACACATCAGCATACAAAATCTTAGTTCTTTACCTACTTGTCCTTGGATTAAAATCTGGACCAGATTACAATTAACAGTGAAGTAACTGTAATAGTATGTCTAAGAATTAGCTAATTCAGATCATAATATCATTATTGTCTTTAATGCTTATAAAGATAGGAAGTGTTTGTATGGTCAGCAGACCATTTTTTGCCTTTGCAAAAATCTCTTTGTCTCCTCATGGGGGAAACTTAAAAATACTAACAGAAAACAGTTTTATTGATCTTTTTTCTCAATGAATAGATTTTTAGGTCCGAGGTAAATTTTCTGGCAACCACCACCTGTACTGAATTTTGTAAGTTCAGTTATTGAGGTGAATTACAGTGCTTATTATATTGCTATCTTTGATAAGCTTTTGTTGCTTCTCTTTTACAATTCAGTCCTTAGCAGCCTTCCTCTAACTGCAAGGTTCACTTCATTGAGCCAAAAAAAATGAGACAAGGAAAGGTAGAGAAAACGTTCATAATTGAAAGTTTTATAAATAGATTTTATATAGATGCATATGTATATTTAAAAAGCTTGACCAAATGATGACTTTGACAAAGATTTAACAAACCAGGAGTGTGAAGCTTTCTGTAGGCTAACAGTTTTAATGGGTTTATCTTAGACAGTTCCTCAGTTGTGAAAGTGTCAGTTAATAATTTACCCATCCCAAGACACAGTGGAAGCAATCACACTCTGGAGCAAGGTACTCCTGGGCCTATCGCAGTGCTGCAGCTCATCTTGACTCCAGAAATGTGCCATTCGGTGCGACATCAGCACTGTGTCTGCACTTTGACAAATGAAGTCTTGTAAGGCCTAAATAAGGCTTGGGAAGTTTTGGAACAGCAAATAGCTCTTCAGCTGATTTCTGCAGCAATGGATTACTGTAAATGTCCATCTGCTGCACATCAGAGGCAACACAGGTTAAAATGAAAGTATTAGGGGCTTTTTGGTACCATGTTTTGGGATGGGTTTGCTGGTGTCTTTTGTTGTTGGGCTGTTTTTTTCCTCTGAAAAACCCCCAACCTTCCTCTTCCTCCCAGCCCTGCCAAAACCCTACCAGAACCTCCCAAACCCAAAAAACAAAAAGAACCCCCAAAAATCCCTAAGAAATCAAACCTACTTCCCACCCCACCCCCCCCCAAAAAACAAACAAACAAACAAACAAAAAACCACAACCAAAACAAAATC
Organism: Geospiza fortis; assembly: GCF_000277835.1. Taxonomy (NCBI): domain Eukaryota; kingdom Metazoa; phylum Chordata; class Aves; order Passeriformes; family Thraupidae; genus Geospiza; species Geospiza fortis. Next base: position 5,037,884 of record NW_005054323.1, read on the forward strand.
CAATGTAGAAAGTATTTCTGAAGTGCAGAGGAACAGTTAGCAACATTTACATGGTATTTGGAAAGTAAATTTTCTGCTTTGATGATATATTGCAAGAGCCAGAGTTTTCTACCAGAAATGTGAATGTTTAACATAAAAAAGCTCTCAAATATAGTACGTTTACCATCACCCTTTACCATGCAATTTGTTCAGATGCAGTTGTTAACATGAAATCGCAATAGATTAGGCAATATTTATGTGAATTTTATTCCAGCATTTACTCATTGAATTATCCTGTACTACCAGGATGGTAAGTTTTGTAATTTGCTTTCCTCTACATGAAGAATGCTTGTCCACAAATATTCACTTTTGCATGCATATTTTTTTATTAGAAATTATGCCATTCTAAAGATTTACAGTTATTTAATAGTGATTTATTACAGTAACTTATCCTGCCAGCTGTGGCACACTTTTACTGGAATTTGTAAATCAAATGTGTATTGAAATTCACTAGAAACATACATTTCAGATTCTAATGAAATGTACTTCAAAATTGTTTTTAGAAGTGGGCATCTATATGAATGAACTGCAATTTTCAGTTTGTATTGTTGCTTACAACTTTCACCTGTTTTATTTACTTAGCAGTCTTGGATATTTTACCTGCTACAGGTGTAGTGAATGTTGATGCTGCTGTGTGGAACAAACAGCAATAAAACTGTAGAGTCATTGACTTGGTCCTCTAAGGCATCAATATCAAGTCATGCACCTGACCTGCAGTGATCAAGTTGCATTAAGGATTAGGAGGAAAACCTGGGAGCAGTTTCAGTGTACTTCTAATTGCTGTCTCTGTGTTGTGATAGAAATTGTATGTCTTGAATTTAGTGGATCATAAGACACTGAGTGAAATTAGTATTTGAGGTGACAGAAAAATGTCTGTATGCTTGGGGTGAGGGTAAAGAAGGAAGAGAGCAAGAGCATCAGTGAGTTTACAGTATTCTGTAGAATGTTAACAATATTTTCACAAGAGTATTGTTTCATTTTCAGCTTAACTATAAACTCTACATTTATTTCATTTAAAGCTCTGATGAAGCATCATGCCAGTAACTTTTTTCAGTTGGTATTCTGATACCTGCTATTCTTGGCTCTTTGAAAATCTGTTGCGAACTCTGGGTGTGAAGCACTTTTTAAAATTCCAGCTCTATGTATCAGTTTCCCAATAGTAAAAATCAAGATGAGATAATTCCTTTCTTCTATCTGTTGTCTCTTTTGATTATTCAGGCTATAAACCTTTCTAGACAGGAATTCTCCTTTCCTTTTGCTTGTACAGCACTCAGCACAGCTGGAGCAGGGAGATGGGATCAGCCTGGTTTTAAGTCTCTTAGACTTCACTTTAATGCATGTAGGATGTAGCTAACAGCAATGAAGCCATCTCTCAGTTCTTGTGTAAGTAACCATGAGAGAAACTGTCTCCAAGTGAAAACTCAAAATATCTCAGCTTCTTAGAGAGTTTTATTTTTTGAGTTCAGTTCTGAAATAAAAAAAAAGCATATGTTGCTTCATACCTTGCTTCATACCCTGATTGTGAAAATCAGCTGCTGATCATTTGTGTACAATTATAGGATCCCAGCTTGCCAGATAAACATGTTTTCTTGTTTATCAAAGATCAGAAATAAACTTTGAATGAATTTGATAAAACATGTTGGGATACTGAAAGATTGCTTTTATATTTTTTGAAAGTAAAATTGTCATGACGGGTTTCAAAAGAAAGAAAGAATGGGAAGTATAACATTCCTAAATGAGTAGCTGAAGATGTTACTACTATCTCTGAAATCATGAATACATTATAAAAACACATGAGCAAAAAGATAATTTCAGTACAGTCACAAAAAAGCTATTCAGTATAAAAATAATGATAGGTCACTGATTGAGAAACATTTAGAAATCTGTTCCCGTTTCCTGTATAGGGATGAGATTACTTCTCAGCTCCCATATTACTGGGAATGCTCCTGCAATTGCACTACTTCTGTAATTACATTCCCAGTAATATGGGAGCTGAGATTTCAAGGTTAATTTCTTAAATAATTTTTAAAAATGATAAATTTATTATTTTAAGGACTCTGCTTTATTTGACAGGAAACAGCTGATTTTTTTTCCTATGCTTTCTAGGTATTCTTTTTACATCAATTGCTTTTGTGCATTTCTTCCTTTAAGTGAAGCGTATGACACTACATCGTCTTCCATGTGTTTACATTAATGCTTATCATATATTCCTTTTGAAAAGTGACCTGCAAAGCAAATAAACCTGCTTGTGGTCTGATTTTGCTTGGCTTAGCTTTTTTTTTTTTCCTCAAGTCTTGTTGTATTAATCTTGTATGTGAGAAGGGAGTAAAAATACGGGAAAAGTTTTCATTGTTCAAATTCCTACATTGCTTTACTCTTTCAGTCTCTTTGATTTAAAACTCACTGAGATTTTTCTACTTTGGAAGGCTCAAACCTAGAGGATCAGCTCTCCAGAACAGAGAGAAAAGGCAATTTTTTGTATTTGAAAGTTAGATTTTCCATCTCCATCCAAATTTGCTCCTAAGACAAATTTCATCTTTTAAGCAAAACAGTACATACCTTCCTTTCTTGCAGTTTTGCTTAAGGTGATACTCTGTGTGCATCCAAGACTCCCTCTAAGAGTGACAAGAGAATTATCATCCCACCTGCAAAAATCACTCCTTTTCCTAAAATGAATCTATGTTGAGTTTTGGATTGGGTTTTGGTTTGAGTGTTGGATTTGGTTTGGGTTTTTCATGATTGGCTTTGGACATGTTCGCAGGTGTCCTGGAAGTGAGTTGGATGAAAGACAGTTGATGATATTTATAATATTATAACTATCCTGTGCTCTAATGGCTGTCTCTCTAGTTCTGTTTTTAGCATACAAACAGCCAATAAAACCTACACTAGTGTTTCTAATAGGTTACTCATTTTCTTGCTCAATACTGCTTTTCTCGATGGAAACCAAAAGAGTGGCATTATTTTTTTTGAAAAGGAGGGAGAACACTAGCATCTAACTGCTGGCATCCTGGGGGAGCTTGGTAATTATCACTGATGCTCAGCCATTTCCTTTCCCTGAGTCTTCCTCATCCTTAGAGAATTAACATGACTGAGGATGAATGCTAGCTCTGGGTGAACTTCCTTCACTTCATATCAGCCAGCTCTGGGATAAATCAGTTGATGTTAGTGTCCTTCCTTTACATTTTCCAAGTAGCCATCTTTTTTTGGGAACTATCACTCTTTGCTATGATTGAACCTTGTCAGTGTTTCCAAGATGTATTTGGCATAAAGTAGAAGAGGCTCTCTTGCAAAATTGGTGAGTTTTTGAAGGGACATTTATGTATCCCATAGGAACGTGCAAACCCAGTTTTCAGATTAAAAGTAGTAGAAAAGTAATTTAAACTCAGGTCATGAAATGTGTATATCCAAAAGACGAAGCTTCTGTTTGGTATACAGCACAAGTAAAAGGATGAAACAACAACATTTCAGGGAAAAAAAAAAGATGAACAGACTAGCCTTTTGGTTTAGCACCCATTAGCACACAATGGGAAATCTTACAAAAATTCAGACTAAAGTAACTTGAAAGTATCTGTCTTTCCTTGTCTGGTTTCAGAAATGCCTGAGATTTGTCCTGCAGAGGACAATATAAGGTATTTTAGTAAGGAGAGAGACATATTATTTCTTCTCTATTGTGCATGTAATAAATTTGCAAACACTATTGAAGTGTGGCACAGAGTTTTATTGTGAAATGCTGGTTAGAGTTGCCTTTGTGCCTTTTAGGTGCAGGCTAAATAGAAGAGGAGTGTTCTACAAAGGAGAATTTAAGGACCAATGCTATTGTCTGGAAAACACTGTGCTCCCCCTTTCTCCCATCCTTTAACCCCACCCCCACCCCAAACCCCACCTCTCAAATCCTTGGCATTTCCATGACTTGTAGATACTTCTTTGGTGCCAGCCCTGTAAGTCTGTTGCAATTACTGTAAAAACAAAATCCAGTTTAGTCTTTGAATAGTGCTTTTAAGGTCCCTGTGGGTCAGCTTGTCCCAAGTAGGCTGTATGAGAAAGCCAAGGCAGGAACTGTCCATCATAATCTTCCTTTAGAGCATATTTGCCCCTTTCCTCAAACACCTATTCTCTCTTCAATTGTGTGGATGGTGAAAACCTGAAAGCTTCAAATTCATGTCTAGTTCCTAAAGAAAACCAGCATGGTTTACTTGTTGGTTGGGAATAGGAGTTTGAATTGGCGTAGACTTGTGGGTGCTTTGGGGCTGGAGAGCACACAGCTGTGGGTTCCAGATGCTTGCTATCCAGTATTAATGTGGCTTGTCTGTGAAACCATGGCATCCGCAGTACTATACAAAGGTCTGTGCCTGTGGTGGTTTGGGAACCACTCCCAGCAAGAGAAATTTCATTTTTTAAAGTTAGTTAGAACAAATTTACAGACATCCGTTCAGAATAGATAATTGTATTCTAGCAAAATTCTGTTTATGTGTTTAATTTTAAGAGAGATTCAGATGCTAGTATGTGTGAAAATTTCAGACTCTTGATACAGAGCATTTTGTTTTGCAGGTGAACCAAGGAAGAAACAAGTTTATTTGCCCTATAATGTCTTAAAATTATAGGAGCTGAACCTCCTACATTGCTGACATAACCAGCATGCAAATATTGTAGGAATATATTTACAGTCTTTATATGCAATTACTGTCTCTTCATCTGCTATTGTACGAGCACAGATAACATCTTTTCTATGGGATGGAAAAGAGAAGTACATATGCCCACTTTCTTCCAAATGTGCTAAACTTTTTCAGGTATATCTGCCTTTAAGAACTACATGACTTCCACAACTTTTGAAAAGTGAGCCAACTCATGTCTGGTTTTTTTGAAAGTATGAATGAATTACTAAAATTAGGAATATTTTTTCATTCTGTATTGAAGCCATTTCTTAAGAAATTCACACAGCTTTGTATACTAAATTTAACAGAATAGGAAGTATTTCTAGATCACTTTTTATTGTAAATTCTGCCCCTGCAGTTGTGTGATTTAATAAAGAAATGGTTTTGTATAGTATCTTTTGCACAAAATTTATCTCCGAAACACTATGCAGAGTTAATAAAGTTAAAAGTTTTTTTCCCTTTTTACTAGAAGTTAAGAGACCCAGACATGAGAACAGAGACATATTGTTTCCAGATGAAGGCTGAAAATAGATGGAGAATGAGGGGGAGAAATGCAGCACGGTGGTTCCAGATGGCAGGCATTGCAGAGGAGAAGGTTCTTGCAGCCATGTTGGCCAGAGTATACGAAAGGACAAAAAACCAGTCTGATGCCAAGCTGAGGAAGCTGAAATATAAAGTAATGAAAGTAATAATGTAGGAAACTTGTCAAATATTTTTAAAGCAATTAAGTTTTCTTTTTTCTTTTTTTTTAACTGAGTGAAGAGCTGGATTTTTTTTTTTGTGTGTGTGCAATGAGGATATTTCACGTGAAAAGATAATGTAAAACCTGAGTTTTACTGATGTTCTGTACTCATTAGGTGACCAGAGTTTTTTCTTGGTTGGTTGGTTTTCGTATGTTTTCAAACAAAATAGTAGCTTGTAAGTATTTAAAAGTTTATTGAGTCTTACTGCACTTCTGAGTATCTTATAAATTATTTATTTGTCTGATGGATATGTGGCTATCTAACTATAGGGCATGAAATATGCTCCGTTCCTCTAATACACTAGAGGAGAGACCTGTTTATAAAGTATTTAGTATTGGTTTTATAATGCACTGTTGTCAACAGGAGACCACGGAGCTCAAAGATCAATCTCATTTTGGCCCACAGTATTAATGCTGCTTTATGAAACTCTGTGACAGGTCACTTAGACAACAGCTCTTAATGAAAGGACCTTGTGCCAGTGTGTGGTCGTGTGACTGTCTGTTAGTAAGGCATACTTCAGTCGCTGCCAAGGCTGCAGATGAATCTCTTCGTCCAAGTCCCTGAGGTGACTCTGTGGCTGCTGCTGCTGCTGGCCAGGTGATGGAGCTCATCATTTCCCCAGTTCTCCAGAGAGAAGTGAGACAGAGAATGCTGAGTTCCTGCTAATGCAGCTTTTCTTAATTGTCCAGAGAGATAGTAGGACACTGGGCAGTTTAGGCAATTCTGTGTACTGTGAATGAGTCAGTAATTAGGAAAAAATAGCTGCTCTTAATTCAGTCTTGCATTTGTGCATGCAGTGTCTTTTCAGCTTTCTAATATTCAGCTGTTCTATATACTACCAACCCGTCCCCTCTCCTTTTTAGGTAATTGTAATTATTTAATTATGACAGACTTATTTTTTAGACACCAAATAATTGCAACTAGGAAATGGCACAATGGATTATACTATGAAGTAATTAGATCATAAACTTAGCCTACACTTAAGCCCTTTAGGCTGTTGTGGGATCCAAAGGCCTTGCTTGTTATAGACAGTTTACTAAAAGGATGAGAGTAATGAAATTAGCTACCAAAGACTAAATCGCTCTGTAAAGGTCTTGTACTAAGCTAGCATCCAATGGACAATTTCCACAGTTTCAGGTTGTTTTTCAGAAAATAAACTTTCAGAGTTTATTATTAAAACAATAAACCTTGCTTAACCCAGATAATCAATAGCTGAAGGATACTTTAATATAGTAGTATACCTGTATAATAATATAGCGATAATCTGTGGATGTAAACCTATGTAAATGTGAGGTTTTGCAGATTGAAGTGTTTGAATTGTTTTTCTCAATGATTTACATAAATGAGGTTGATATGAGTTTTTTTAACCATTGCTGTGAGCTTGGTAATATTCCTGTTGAATCTTGAACTTAAGTTCCAGTAGATATAACTGGTTTTGAAATATTTTCTTTTAAAGGTGAAATACAATTATTTTTTTGTGTTATGCAACTTCCTATATTATATGACATGTCATGTGTCCTCTATCTGCTTAATTCCTACTAAATCAAAAGAGAATGACTAAATACCACTATTATTTCAGTGATGGGCTATATGGACAGTTCATTAAATGCACAGTTTAAATCAAAGTCTTTTGTATCTACTCTGCTTTGAACCAGATTCTTATACCTTAACATTGTTATCTACTACCATTTGCTGTAAACAAATAAGTAATAAATAGATAGTTTCTTGTCAGAAAAAGACACTGAAAAAACCACTGATGTGACATGAAGAATGGATGTGAAACTGCCATATGTGCAGAACAAGCTGCCCTGTTTACCTTCCTGCAAATTAAGGAGTTTGCGCCAAATTTTTGCTGGACATGTAAAATTCTTCTGAGAAAAGCATGGACTTTTTTTCATTTATTCTTTTATCCATATATATGTAGTGATTATTACTAGTTAAAAGCCATGCTTATGTGGAGAATACCTTTTAAACAGCAACTAATCACTTCCAAGATTTAATTGGTATATTCAGCAAACTTGGCATTATGTTTGTTTTTATCAAGTCACTTGTTTTTCTAACCTTTTGCATCTTCCATTTCACCTGCATTTTTCACTTATTTACGTGTAGCTACTGGAATTGTGATTCTTTGGTTCCTTCTGCTTCACATGTGTACTCCTCTGTTGCTGAGCAGACAAATTAATATATTTGACACATCTCCTTTACAAAGTTGAGAAACATAGGTGTGAGCTCCCTATAAAAAGGAGTTGTAGGTGACCTGAACTTCCAATATTGGCTTGTTTAAATAAAAAACTCAAACCAAATAAACACACAAGCAAACAAAATGAAACAAAACACCCCACAACCAAAGAAAAACAAGAAATCAAACTTGTGTGTTACTAATCACTTTAAGATAACAGGAGCTTTCCTCTAATTTTTGTAATATCCACCATATTTATGTTCTTCCCCATCAAACCAACAAGTGGACTCCAACATCATGTTACATATTGAAGGACAGCATATATAGATGTAATTGTATTTTCTGTGTGCTTACTTTTTCTGGATTTCACTTTTCTTTTGTTTCTTTTACTTGCTAAAATGTAGCATCTGCATGACTAAAATCACGACAATCTCTGTTTGATGTTTTACCTGCCAGCAATAGGTCACAGTTTTCCCCTTACTGTTGGCTAGTGCCATGTCTCAGCAGTCTCCATAAGGGCTCTGTGGTATGGAATGCTGGTACATAGTTTGGCAAAGATGTGACTAGGATCAGTTGCAGTGTGACAGCTTGCTAGGAACTACAGCTTATAACAGAAAGACTCATGATCAAAAGTTGTCTTTGAGGATAAGTGTCCTGTCACATCTTGTACTAAAGATAAGGCTGAATAACCAATTTAGAGTACATTGTGTTTGAAAATATGATTTTTAATTAAAGCAAAAATTCAATTGAGGTTTTGCCATGCTTCAGTTCAACCTGATAATTCTTCCTAACAAAAAAACCAAACAAACAGCAAAAAGCCAAAACAACCAAAACCAAAACAAAAGAAGAGATGTAAAATATAGATGTGGACACTTCCAAATCAAAGTGAAAAACAGATTCATAAATGCACAATAGTTTAGATAAGATAGAGAAGGATTCAGCAAGGACATTTGGAACCCAGGACAGGGGACTTAAAGAAATTCAGTCTCGTTGTTGCATGATGACATAATCAGTCCAATGCATTTTGGCTAAAATTCAGAAAGTGCCTATTAAAACTTAGAGAAAAATGTTTTACAAAGTAAGGATGACAAGTTTCAGAGACAATACAGTGCTGTCAATATTTTTTCTTCAGAATGTGGAAATTTGGGTGGATTATCTGTTCAGAGGAGGTTTCTTTTATTACCCCCTCTGCCTTTTTCTTTTTTCATTTTAGACATCTGTTAACATTTCATAGAGTCAAACAGATGTTGCAGAGTGAGTCCCTCTTATAATTCTTAGGGACAAGGAGTTGATAAAGAATGACATTACCACGGGTGATTCACTGCCTCTTTGAATATGAACATCAAGATGGCTTTGCATAATTTTCAAGTATGAGATAATATTCCTGATAGGACACAATTCACAACTTCATTGTTATCCATGGATAAAGTATTTAATGTGATTGTTACAGTCTCTGCTTACACATTATTGTAAGGAGAAGAATTATTTCATACTTGGTCAAATATATACTTTTTTGGAGGCAGTGTGGCATAGTCAGCTCCAAAATGTCTTTAAAACAACCCAACTATATAAGCTTAGTTGTTTTAGCACAAGCAAGGGCTGATTGTCATGCGATGTAGAGGACCATTTTCATTATTTTGGCAAGAACAGGGATAGTTTTGTCCTGACGAGCTGTTAGATGAATAGCAGAATGTGTCACATGAAAAACCACTGATCTTTAACCCAGCTATCTACTTAACCAAGCCTAGAAATGAATAGTGAATGTGGGAAGAGCAAAGGCCGGTTTGCTGTCATTACAAATTAGAGAAATTGTTAATATCTGCAGCCAAATGAACTCTGGGAGTTACAGGTACTAGCCAGTAAACTGGTTGAGGGTAGAGATACTTAGGAGAGAAGTTCAGTAACTATGTATGGTGTGTGTATCTATCATTATTATTGAAGATTGGTACATTTGTATAAAACGACAAAGTTTTCTGAATCTTCTCCTGGTGACTTTGATGAATCCAGTGAATGAACATCAACTATAAGGACCGCTCCTTTAGAATAATCGATTGCTTTTTAAATAGAATTGCAAATACTAAATGAAGAGAAATAATAAATCTCTGCTCAGTGTTTTATCTTTTTTTTTCCCCAGGAGTCGTCTCAGGGACACTGCTTCATGTACAGTTAATATAAACATTTATACTGAACTCCTAGATGTTTGAAAAACAAATACAGTAAAGATCAGTAACATTTTAAAATGATCAGTTATGGGAATTAGTGCTTACAGAAAAACACCATTCTTTCTTGCCCTGCGAGTAGAATCACATTGTCTCCCTACAGTCTTGTTAGCTCATACTAACTGAAATGCAAATTCTTTCCAACTAATTGGACCTCGTTGAACGTACATGTACAGTACATAGTTATATGCATGTAGATTTTTTTTACTAAATTCCTCTGTAATTATTTTCTTGATTAATATCTAAAGCAGAGACGTGGAACAAAAATCTCTTTAAAGAGTTTACATATTATTGAACATTAAGGAGATAGTAACTGTTGCATGTTTTAACAGCTTAATTAATAATACAGAATAATTGGAACAAAAAGAAGAAAATATTTTTTCAATGTTTAGTCATTTTGAACTATTTGCATTAACTCTTTGACTGAACTAATTAACACTTAAACTGTCAGAGTAATGGAATTTAGAAAAAAGAAGGATAGATTTGCATTATATAGCATATTCTGCTGGCTAGATTTTCTTCTTGGCATCACCTGGATTTTCTGTAATCACCTTTCCTATCCTTTCTTGACATATGGTGCATTTCTGTATCAGTAGTTTTCAGAGGAGAGATGAAATCAACAAATTATATTTTCAAACGATTCAGAAAGTCATGCAAATAATGTAATTGTCTTTGAAAGTAAGTAATAAGTATTATTTAAAATGAAAAGAAGAAAATACCCTTAACACCACGTACAGTCCACAAAGCATGTAACATTTTCAAAAAACGCAAGCAGACAACTGCAACTGCACTCTGTTTTAAGTTCCATTAGAAACTGGATTCTGTAGGCACCTCTTCTATTCAGCATCTGGATATTCCCAGGAGGTAAAAATGTAAAATAATTTCACACACAGATCCTTTTATCTGTCAGCACAAATGCCATTGGATAGCAGTAAAATACTTGCAGAACATACTCCCTGATTAAAAATCTATTGAAAATGAGATATTTTAAAAATTCTTTTAAAAGGATATTTTTCAAATACTTTTAGAGCCCTTATCTTGACTATAGTGTCTGAGATTCTCATATGAGCTAGCCAAAGCGGAGAGAAAATGCTTAGTTTGTGCCAGACTTGTATACTAAAGTTGTGTGGTTAGGTTTTTGGTTTTTGGTTGTTTTTCTCTCTCCTTTTCTTTCTACCCTCCCTCCTGTCCCCCTTTTCATCCCCAATCCCCAAACTCATTGCTGTACAGTTAGGTGAGGCGTTAACTGCTACTTGAGGAGGTTGGCTTCTGTTGTATTTTTCCTGCTTGGTTACTTTTATCTCCTTATTGACTGCTACTTTTCATATCCCTGTTTGAAATTCAGTATTTCTTGTTTTGGTTTTTCTGTGCTGGCATTATTTTGCCAAGCAAGATGCAGTAGAGACACTGTAAATTTAAGGATGACCTGAGCTGGACTGGGACTGACGGATGTACAAGTCACACATTTGGCGATTAAATGATAGTCCTCCTTTGATACAGTGAACTGAATAAGCTTAGATTTCTTGTAAGGTTGTACTGGCCAAGATTTCTGCTTGGGAAGACTAGATTTGGATGTATTAGCTAGTCAGCCTAATAACCCTGTACAGACTGTATTGATTTTCTAGGAGAGAGTTTATGAACTAAATAAACTTGGAGTTGGTGTCTTAATAAACTGCTTCTCTCAGTCTGTCACATTTCGTTACTTAGCTCTGCAGTTTAGGGGAAAAAAAGGCTAATTCTGTTACAGATTGTTCACAGCAGGGTCTCCAAATTAGCCCTTTGTTTTGTAATGCCACCTTGCTTGGGCTGGCTTTGAGCACATTTCTCAGTTTTACCCTAATGAGTTGCAACACTGATAATGTGGCTGATGATCTTTCATTGATTTCACTATCACTTGCTTGTCTGGTAATTGATCCGTTGCTGAGCCTCTAGTTAATTATATCGGCTTTGACATGGCCCGATCCACTGGGAATTTCAAGTCTTGCAGAATAACAGTTTTAATAAAAGAGTCTATTACTGCAGGTGCTTGCTGCTGCACTCCAGTTGATTTTGTGCGTGTTTGTGTGCACGCGCATGCATGCGTGTGTGCATGGATGTGGGTGTGGGGGTGGTTTTTTTATTCTCTGGGAGAGGAGAGGACTGCAGGACAGGAAAACGATGCGGGGGGAGGGGGGGGAGGGGGTAAGAGATGGAGATAAAGACTGTGAGCGAGAGCACACAAGAGATGCAGAACGGAGAGGAGGAAGCTTGCTATTGACAGTGTCCTTAAGCCTCCCACAAATAACAGCCATTAGTGGGAAGGTCAGGAGCTGAGCATGCAGCTTGACTGAGGCACTGAGTGCCACTTCAGAAATGAAGAGGCTGGCAAATTTTAGAGGGAGTTGGAGGGGCTAATAGCTAGCTGTAAAGGTACAGCCACTGTTGGTACAATTGACTCCTAAGTGTCATTTTCCCCTCCCCAGTAGAGAATATTTTTATTGACCACAAGTGGACTTAATATATTTTAAAGCAACAGTTCTTGGGGTTCTTCCTTGTTTCTTCTTGGATATTGAATTTGCTGCTTCTGAGACCTTTTTTTTTGTACTTAATGGTGCTGAACTGAAGGAAAGTTTAACAGAAAAGCTTTCAAGAGATGTAGGGTCTAGAGGGGAAGGCACATTTGTGTCAACATAGTGTACATCTTCTCATCTTTTCTCATTGCACACTAATGACACAGAGCTGCCACTGAAGCTCTCTTCTGTTTCTTTTGTTGTTTCAGAGAGTGAGGTTTATTGTTATTCCTGAGTTAAGAAAAAAGCAGTGAGTGGTACATTTGTCCTCCTAAATTTGTAGATTTTATTAGAAGATGAATGTTCCTTATGTTGGAAAGGATACCTTTTTTTTTTTTTAACTGCCCATTTTTTATAAGGTTGCATGAATTTTGTTTTATTTATGAAGTTTTTTGCAGAGTTATGATTTCTTTTCTGTATATAAAGGATGAAATGGGTAAGAGAATTTTTCAAAGAAGATTAATTTTAGAAAGCCTTTGTAATTAAGAGCAGTATTGCAATAGTATTATTTAACTTGATGTATATTACTGTACCTTAAGGACAGGAGATCTTAAAGGAAAAACATTGGTTTTTTGCATTACTTTTTAGCTGTGTGGGACCAGATTCTTTTCTGCTGTGGTTAATTTCTTTGTTCTTCACTATTTGAAAGGTGTATTTTATCTGCTTCAACCAGCTTCTTAAAAAAAAAAAAAAACAAAAAACAAAACAACCAAAAAACTACTTTTGATCTTTTGGGGGAGGGAAAGGGAAGGCTAGCTTTGTCATTTTTTCCATCCTTTCTTGCTCTCAATTCTGCTTAAGACTCTTAGCAGTGGGCAACAAGAGAGAGGGGTGTGAGAGATGAAATGAATGTGTGACTTTCTAGTTTTATTTCAAAAGAAGTTGGATCATATCTTTTTTCCCCTCTTTGGTAAGAGTTTCTTTTGGGATAGAAGCTGACTTCTGCAATTCTTTTCTGACTGGTATTTAGAAAATAATCAGGCCAACTTTTATGTTTTATTTGTAAGTTAATATTGAATGTATTTAATTGCTTGCTTTCTCGCTTTTTCTTTTCTTTTTCTTGTCTTTTTCTTTGGATTTGCTAATCCTGTGTGGTAGGCAAGTGTCAGATATAACATGCTGTACATGACAGCATTGTTGAGAAAAAACAGAGAAAGACAGGGAAAAGGCCACAGCCTTTTTTTCCCTCCCAATTCACTCTAATCATTGTGCTACTTAGAGAGAATGTGCGTGTGTGTGTATCTGTGTATCTGTAGACTGAAGGGTTAGTGCAGGATGTCATTTGGTGCCTGACAGTGGAGCAGTGCAGTTGACTCTTTGCTCTGCTATCCAATGACATCCAGTGGCTGAGAGTTTGAAGCTGATGGTTGGGTCTCCTTAGTGCTGCATGCACACCTGACAGGCAGCTGTTAAACTGAGCAAAGGCGAGCTTGGGGAGTCACAATCTATGCATAAATGATAGGGGTCTCTCTGCTGAAGGTGCGAAAGAAGCTCTGACCCTCTCCCCTGAATCCCCCCTTCCCAAATGAAATGCACAGTGCAGCTAGCTTCTTAACTACACTACACTCCTGCTACTCGCTGCCAAGAGGCTCAAAAAATCCACCTTCACTTTTCAGTCAGAAGAGGCAGAAGTGGATGTGAGAGACAGACACACACAGAGACACAGAGAGCGAAAGAGGGCAAGAGACTTGACTTTAAGAGACTCCTGCACTGACAACTCCATGCAGTTCGGAACAAGAACGGCAGCGACCGACTCTGGTTTCATGGGGACATGGCAGAACACTGACACTAACCTCTTATTCAGAATGTCCCAACAGGTACGTTACTTTCGTTTATTTTAAAACATGGAATTTTTGTGCTTTTTTCCCCCCTCCTTTTTCTCTTTCTTTCCACGTTTCATTTTTGTTTCATTCATCACTACATAGTTAGCCTCTGAACTGTCATAACTATGTCATTGGAATGTGCATGGTTACTTCATTTCTTCCCTAAGGGCTCCTTTTTAAAAGAAAAAAAATTTTAAAGCCTTAAGTAAAAGCAGAGCATTTGTTTTAAAGTTTCTAAATGGAGCTTTGCTCCGAGTAAGATTGTTTTTCTTTCTTTCTTTGCTTTTGTTTTGCTCCAGCATTTTCCCCTTTGCTATCCCCCCGTCCCATAAATAAAAGTATCTGCTATCCCAGGAAAACTCCTTTTTCTTCCTGAGTGCATAAGCCCCCAAAATCAAACTGATACTAAATTTAGGGGGCCCCTCAGAACGGCATAATTGACTTCATGTGGCAGAACACAGTTTTATTCAGGGGGAAGGAGCGACGAGCTGTCCTGCTGGAGCTGCTGCCAGCACGGAGCTGAGGGTCGTTAGAGGAGACAGTTTCAGTCCTCGGATCTCTCTTCTCCCGCTCTCTCTCCCCGCTTGCTCCCTCTCTCGCTCCCCCTCTCTCTGCGGAGCTGAGCCTTGGCGTCCTCCCCAGAGCTGCTCCTTCACCGGGGGCCGCGTTTAAGGCAGCTTGGTATGCCGGTTCTGACGGGAAAGCGAAAATGTTACTGCAAGGCCAGTTATAACTGATAATTAATCACAGGAGCCAGTGTCTCTGTACCATGCACTTGGTGATACGCGCCTTGTGTGTTACAGTAAATTTTGCACAATTGCTTGGCTCTTCTGGGTGAAGGGGAAGGGAAAAGGGATTAAAAAAAGGGGGAAAAAAGGAGAGAAAAAAAAAAAAGAAAAAAGAGAGGGACAAACTTTCAGCTTGGATGGGGCTCAAGCAGGGGAGGGAAGTTCAACCTGGAGGTTTTTAACAGGGTGACTCCCTACCAGGAGATGTTTTGCCCTTCTGAAAACTAGTTTCCAATTATGGTCTGACACTGATGGATAATAATTGAAATATTGTGTTAGCCAAAAGAGGAGTTAATAAATTTTTGTAGTAATATTTGACTTTCTTTTAATGCTGGATGCAAAATTGAATTAATTAATTTACCTGAGAGGCGTTGTACTGTAAGAAAAGAGAGGGAAAGTAAATAGGTTTTTCTAGTCTAAAGGAACAAAAGCATGCCTGAATACTGACCATAAAAAAATAAATATTAAAAAAAAAACTTTAAATCCAAGAAAAACTCCAAAGCAGATAGTTTTTAACCAATAGCGGTTGTCTGTGGGTGACCATTTAAGCAGTATAGCTCAGGACAGGATGAAGGCATTTGAATAAGGAATATTTTGATATATCCTGTAGAGGGACCCTGATTACTGCTGATACAGTATGCTGGTATAGAATGTAATCAACGTAAGGCAAATAAGCAACTCTGATCAATCTCCCATTCTTGAAAGCAAGAAAGTTCATTTCCTGGTAGAGATGCACATTTCAAAAACACTTCTTGGTGCTAGGAAGTGTGAATTGCTACCACACTGCTTACAAACATTACCAGCTCTATGCCTGTCTGTGATACATAACATGTTTGGTTTCACTGATATTAGGCAGTGACATGGAAAGCAGTTATCCTAATTACCTGCTGTATTCTTTTAGCAAGAAGTTGGATTAAATTTTAGGGGTGGAGGAAAGGTTCTTTACATTTCAGCCGCAAAAGAGTTAACATAACTAGATCCAGATAACAATCAATTGATAAATGATGATGGAACCACATAGATAGCACTAGATTGCCTGTTTAGTATTAGATCTTTTTCAACAGATTTAGACTGTGTGGTCTTTTAAATACCAGAAAATGTTCAACACTGACAAAGAAAGGAAACAAAACTAAATAGAAGAGCAATCACAATGTGTAAGAGGGTAAAATAAAAATTTGAGACAACTGGCTTATTAAAACAGACCAAACATGTATGCACTCAAGCTAGGCTATTTGGTTGCCATTTTTCTTTTAAATAATATTTTTATGTACTAATTCTTGAATATTAACTGGATTTTGTACATTAGTGAACATGAATGCTCATATATTCTGTATAGGAAGTGAGAAGTAATGTACTAAATGACTAAATGTGTGGTGGATGCTGCATCAGTGTGAATTGGCATACATACACAGTAGCATTGAAAAGGTGGTAACATCGAACAGATTTATTTCTTAAAAGTCTGCTCATGACACATTTGTATACTTGTTAATCTCCTTGTCATATTTTGTTTGTTTGTTTATCATGTGCTAAACATATCCAGTGCAAATATGCTTTCATCATGCTTTTAAAAGGAGGGGAAATTACTTTGCTAAATGCATTTCTCCCCTCTTTAATGATAGCATTTTTGCCTTAAATTTCTGATTTGTTGGGACTGTTGTAACTTGCTGGCTTGCACATACAGTGTGCAAGTGCAGTTGCAAATTTGTGTCTAACTCCCAGTGTTTCTTTGTAAATCACTAAAATTCTGAATATTGTTTTCTATTATCTATTTTCATTCATTTGCTAGTCAATTATTTTCAGTCCATCTTCTGGAAATGTAAGTATTTTTTCAACTTTTCCTATGCTTTAATAAAAATTGTTTTCATGAGTACAAATAACATGAAGTTATGAAATGTGCATAAGTTGCAAGCAAAGTTTGGCATGGTTTGAAAGAAATGTTTAGTAAAACTTTTCCAGCTATACCCAGTAATGCTAGGGACATTTGTCTTTAAAATTTCTAAGTGTAATGCTGCTTTTCCACATATTTTTAGAAGCAAACAAACTCTGAGCACCATCACTTTTCCTTGGAACTGTAACTTAATCTCAAGCAGGTTTTTAGTGGAAAAATTGAAGCATAGCAAGAAGATTTATTTAGAATAAAAAAACCCTTTCAATCCCTCCCTCCTCTTACCTCTCAACTCACACTGCATTGCTATTTGCATAATATAGGAGTGAATAACTTTCCTCAGAATAAAATCAACTTCATTGTGATATGCGTCTTAGAAAAATTAGGATTGATTGTACAAGTTTGGGCTCTTAAAAACAAGTGTGATGGTACATACTTTTGGACTGTTTTTGTTCGCAAATGAAAGCACAAAAAATGATATCGCCACATTCCAGAGCAAATTTAGATTTTGGTGGGGTGAGAGGGGAAAAGGAATACTATCCTAAATTACCTGTGAGAAGTTTATGACATGGCCACTTGTCTGCATTGTTTTGCCTATGTACCTTTTGTCAATGTAAAAGTCTGTGATTTGCTTGAAAGGGGTCATCCCTTCTGTATACAGAAGAATGTCTGATAACCTAAAGGGCGTAAATCTTAACTTTTAAAAAGGAGTGCTTCTTTGGGTCACTTTGATCAGTGACAGGTCGAGAATGAGCAGAAACCCTTGGCTTCTTTTCCATGCTGATCTGGTTAGGTCCAGGGCACGCACTGCCCATTCTAGTTCTGGCAAGGAGTTGTTAACAACAGAAAAGAAGGTCTGGGCTTGATTGATTAAAAAAAAAACCCAGGCTTTTGTGATTGTCTGCTTTCATAAATGTTTTGTGCATTGGTCAGAATAAGAAATGCCATTTTTCTTCATCCACTTACCTTAAGGGCTGTAATGTTCTAAAATACTTAAAAGTCATTTCAGAAATGACGCTGTAAGAGAAATGGCTGTAACCCACAGTGACACAAAATGCCAGAACCATCCACCTTTTTGTTGAGAAAAAAGTATGTTTAGTCCATTTCAGATAAAAAGGTAATAGCCTTTCCAGAAGCTATTTTCAACATGAGAGTGAAAAAGCAGTATACAGAATTATAAATGGATCTGTGCATCATTATATTGTAATTTAGGATTCACTCAATGATGTAACAAAATTAACAACATAATTTCATTGTGTAACTGTATCTTATTAAAGAACAACTGTCTGACATTCTCTTACAGTTGCTTTATTTAACTTCATGCAAATATTATTAGTAGTGACATTTCTCTATTGTACATTAGATTCTCTCATTAGCATGATGTGTTAGTTATCACCAGAGAAATCACTTCTAGATAGGTGAGCGAGAAGCCAAGAAAACGAAAAATTAAATCAATGATGTATATTAATATAGACGCATCTGTTCACAAGAGATATGGTACAGTAAATTCAGGGTTTTTTCCTTGCATAAATGCATGCTTATTCCAAGGAAAACTAAATAATACTTATAATATGTGGAGTATGCGCTTATATTACTAGAAGTATTAAATTACATACAACGTGCACTGCCTGTTTTGAGCTGTGCTTGTATTCTTGCATCTGATAGTTCCTAGCATTGATGTAGGCATAGGCACATAAACTGTTTATTGAACCTGTATTTAAAAATAGGAGAGTAGTGTAATGTCTAATGGATTGAAGGTGAAAGCTTTTTAAATGTTTCTGGGTTGCTGGTCATAGAGGTTGTATGCAATTTTAACATTTATTAAGTAATTAACTGTTTTACTGTAGCATATAACTACGTACATGTGAAAAGAGTTCAAACTTAATTTGACAACAGGCTGTAATACCATACATTGATTTACTATGAACATTTTGAGAGGAAGATTGGCTTTGGTAAAACGCATTTCATAGCTTAAAGTAGCTAACAATCACCTTTGTAAGTAAGAATCAGCAAATATAATAATCTTATAATTTTTTATATATATATATCACACCATTCTAAAGATTAGCTCAACCCCGGTGGGGTTTTCTCCTTTTTTATGCTTTTTGTGATTAAGTTCACGTGCTAATATGAATTTAGAAGATTTATCGGTTGGATTGTCTTATTTCAGACACTTGCTTTAATTTTTTTGGGTATTTTGGTAAAGCATGGTTTAAACATGTACTTGTCCTTTTATCAAATCAAAAATATTTGTCTCAAGAATTTCTTGCTGTTTCCAATGTACCTCAGAATAGGAGCATTGGGAGATATTGTACCTGACAAAAATGCAGGATGTTTTGTGTAGCATAGACGACTAGACATAGAAGTACATGCAGTGATAGATACATAGCTATGTGCATGATACATGATCAAAAATAAAAAATCTATTTCAACAGCTTCTCTCACAGTGTTCAGTATTTAAAGGAGAACTAAAATACAGCACATTCTTTTTTTCCTATTCTTTTCCATACATAATAATCTTGAACATATACACATACAGTGTTTGAACATATTTGAGCCTTTCTATATCTGTTGGTGATGTGCTAACACTGTCAGAGCTTTGAGATATGTATGCACAACACTGTAAAATCTGCATGAATCATTGAAACATATTAAATCACATGCTTAAATATATATTGTGCAATAAGTACTAGTGTTTAACAATTTAAAATACAGTTTCATATTTTTTTATTTCTATTTTAGTAGTTATTTATTTGTGTATAGTTTTATAGGGATTTGATTAATGTAGTGATGGAACATATTTGGTATAAAACAGCAGCAGAGTCTCCTGCTCTTGTGTCAGGGTTAAGAGCCAAGGCAAATCTTCCCTAACTAATTAGATGCTGAGTAAGGCATCTTAGTGAAGTTGGGGCAAAAGTGAATGGGTCACAGCTGAGGCAAGATTGCAAGGACTGTAGTGATAGTGAAAGCATTCGCATTTGCCAGGTCATTGTGACACTGTGCTGATTGCTAAGGAACACCCTGTTCACTGATACAGAACTGCCGTCATAAAGTAGAATCAGAAACAAAAGCTTTAAAGAGCATTTGCTTCTTACTAGAAATGCTCAAAACCTATGCTGTGTGTAGCTTCCTTCTCTCAGTTAATTTTTTTGAACAATAGTGCTTGTGCTATTGTAAAAGGATTTGCTTTGTAGACTAATGTTTCTTCACAGTTTAAAAGAATTTCCAAACTTGGGGCTCCTAGTATACCCAGGAGGTGATGAATCATACTGGCTCAAACAGGAGAAGGCTGAAACAGAGAAGAGGGAGAAAGGGAGAATTCCACTGTTACTGTCTCAATCATTTAGTTCAGAAAGAGAACCAGTAATGCAGCTTTTTGCTATAATTCAGAGACTGTAAAGGCAAAATTTCAGCATCTAGAGAAACTCTAATCAAGGGGTTTATTTTATGCCCGGCTGACCTGTAGAAAAGCGTAAACTTAAAAAGTATTTTTATAAAATGAATTTCTGTGTGTTTATGTACAGTTTTTCAGTGAGTTAAAATGCATTCTTTAGTTTAACATCAGTCTGTGTAACAAATGTCCAAGATAAGAGACTGTACATCAGCCAATGGACAGGCATCTGTTGCTTTACTCTTCACTCATTATTGTAATGCCCTAATGCATCCTTTCCTTTATTGAAATACTTGACAACTGTTTTCTAAATTATTTTTTGTTCACCGACAGAGAAAACAGTGCCACTTACGTGACTGTGTCACACAATATTTTGTCACCAAAAGGCCATCTCTTTTGGAGGGTGGGGAGCTGAGCATCTCAGAATTGCTTTGATCAGTGTGAACTTGCCAACAGTATACCATTGATGCTATTCTGATTCTCTCGGGAAGCCATTGCATCCCCATCCTCTACTGATGATGCGTATCTATGCACTTGTGCAAAAGAAAGGAGAGTGTCATCTGCCACTTAGAGAACATGGGAGTTTAGAAAAGAAAATGTCATGATTACGATCGTGCTGTTCCCTCCCATGCACTACACAGAACTCAGCAATCTGCTCTTACAAAGTGAATAATAAGCGGTACTTCAAGAAGTTTTATGGAAAGTGAGAAAATTTATCCTGAGCTTGTCATTGAAGTTGAAATGTACTGTAACTGGCAGGCAAACTTACTGTATGTACTGTTTGAGGTGATGTTTATCTGAAAATGGACCACAACACAAATACACCAGTAGAAATTTGTGCTGCAGTCTGCCTACCTGTGGGATTTGGAATATTTCCCTTATAAAGGAAGTTGAGTGACATGGTAAATGCCTGTCTATTTTTTGTGATACCTACTGCAATTAATGTTGAAAACAGTGCTTTAATTGTTCTTTTCCTCAGTAATTTTTAACAACCCAGGGAAGAGCAAGACACACCTAATGAACACAATTAGTTTATTTGTGGTATTTCTTTTCA
>NW_005054323.1:5059215-5131505 GCF_000277835.1 Geospiza fortis
TAGTGTATTCCTTAAAGATTGGTGTCTTTAAAATGCGATACTTCTAGCTTTGAACAGTTTAGTTCTTTTCATCTGAACAATTCAACACTTGGTGTACTAGTAAGAGGAAAACAGAATATAAAGGATCACATCCTCATTGTGACCCAAGCATGTGTTTTCCATTCATGTCATTGAAGGCTCTGTCATGCTTCAAGGACAACATATAGTTTAGGTACAGAATCACAGATAGCAGTGTGCTAGTCTTCAGAGCAAGCTGTAAGCAGAGCTCAATTCTATAAGCCTTCTGTACATGTGTAACTTTTATGGAGCTAACCGTGCAGGTATTTTGCAAGACAAGATTCTGTGGTGGTAGGGAAGGTTGCTCTTGTGTATTTTAATATCTTCTATTACTTAGACACCAAGGAAAGGAACAAAATAAAAAAAAATAAAAGAGCTATTGCACTTTCTTAAGGAAATCGAAACCTGCTTTCCTGGTTTATTAAAATTCAGAAATTAAACAAGGTTCTCTGTTAAAGTTGGGTCAGGTGTGAGCTTTTAGACATTATGGGCCTCTGTATGGCTTTATGTCTCTTTTACTGAAAGCTCAGGTTTTTTGTGTGTTACCTTGGAAGCTACCAGTGCAAAATTATGGTTGCTCTCTGTGTGCCTGTGAACTTTTGCATTTTTCCAACCGGAAATCACTGAATGAAATTTGGGCAGGGTTATTCAACATGAAAAAAATTGGAGAAGAAATGTTTACAGGACTCTTTGCTAACTGAAATTGCAAACTTTTCCAAAGAAAAAGTAGCAACAATAAAGGGTGATTTAATCAATAAGGTAGCATTTTGACAGGAATTATTCTAGTTTACATAAAAATTTGGCTTCCCAAAGTGTTCTTTCTTCTCTATTTTCTAATTAGAAATATATATGTGTAAAAACAAACCAGAAGATGTTAATGTCAGATCTTTTGATGCAGATTGATTTTCTTTTAGCATATTCATTGCCCTTTGCTTGCACAGAATACAAAACCTTGTGTACTGTACTGCAGTTTTATTGCTGCTTTCAGAGGGATGTCTTGTGAGATGTTACGGCTCCTGCGGAAGTACAATGGCAAAATGTCATTTTATGATAGATCATTATTGATACCCTTTATTTATTTATGTCTTTCCTCATTTTTCTTTCCCTGCAGTTTTTCTTCCTCTGTATCTATATCTGAATGTGTATTAAAAGAAGACTTCTTCTTGGTAGTAATTGAATAATTAAAGCAATCTTGATTATAAGGGTCTATAGGAAGACATAAGGGGCAGAGAGGAGAAGCATCACTTCCAAGGATGGATTAATGTAAATGCTGACATGGAGAGTTCAGTATTGTTTTATTTCAGTATGTCTGTATGCAAAAAACATGGTAAAAATGTGTGATGTGCTGGATTATCACATGGAAGGTGATGAAAAGCATTTAAATTTGATCTCTACTTTGTACAATTTCTTAACCAAGGCATTGCTAATATTTGAAAAAAAAAAAACCCTCATTGCCTTTGTATTCTCAATATATCAAATATGTTTATTTTACAAAGAAAATATCAAGAAAAATGGGAAAATTAAACTCATGCAATACTTGAATACTATTTTTTTCCACACAGACTTAGTAGACAAAAATAAATCAGACTGGGCTTCAGTCTGATTTCAGTGAGTTGTTCAAAAACAAATTAAGCTGTTCAAATCAAACCTACAAACCTCTATCACTGTGTTCAGACTTAGTTCTTAATTAAAAATGTGCCTTTGCTTTCTTGCAGGAATTCTCTAAAAATTTTATGGCAATCTGTAAAGTGCAATTCATAGGAAAACAGTCTCCTCGGAAGTGGTAGCAGCAGTTTTTCTGAGTAGTGGATGTGTTTTCACACTTCATATCATAGCTTTTAGTAGCTGTTTGTTCCCTGAACAGTTTACTTTTTAAAATACATAAATTTGATAAGAACATCTGAAATAGATGTCTTGGGGAGGAGGGAGGTAAAAACTAATGAAGAGTGTGCAAGGAAAAAAATAATTGCTTCCAGCTGTCTTTATATAATAAAACTACTATTAAAATGAGGAGCTCCATTAGCAAGGCTTTAATTATATATTTTCTTACATTTCTAAATAAACAGTATAGTCTTTAAAAAAATAACACTTAAATGAGTAAAGTGTGACAGCTCTCGCAGTAGCCAGGGAAAAATATTAAGAAGTACCAACTCATCTACCCTGCCTTAATGCCCCACAGCAGTTGACATTGCTGGAATGCCTCCTGCAGCTGGTGGCATATGACTGTCATTTGCAGGCAGGATATACGGAGAGTTTACACAATGGAGGCATTCATGAAAGTGTTCCTCATCTGGGACTCCTGCAAGCTCTCATTTTATTGACCCTGTCAGAATTTAACTGGTAGGCTGTCAAATTATGTGTTGCTTTATCTAATATTAGTTTTTCTTTTAAATTAGAATGCGCAGAAGAAAGGATTGTGGAAAGCAGGTATGAAAAGCAAAACCAACTTCAGGCTTACTGTGACTAAAACAGGAAAAACATGACTGTGTAAAAGCTCTATCATTTGTTCTGAAAATTGTAGGGATTCTGTATCTTGCTCATGATTAAATAATGCTGCTTATTTATAGATTTTTTTCAGGATTTGGAGTAGAGTGGGGTTTTTTTACCTTTCAAAGCCTTCAGCAGATATCTGTTTTCTGAATTACAGTGTTCCTCAAGTGTAACTCAAACATTGGTGTACAAACAGTTTCATGAAACAGCTCATTTTAATTGCTCATGATCTTAAAGATGGCAGGAAAAGTGCTCTTTTTACAAACTTCTCCAGAAAGAGATTTATTCATATGCTTTTCTGCGTGTTCATGCAGAATGGCATAAAGAAATGCCCAGCGAGAACTACCCATTAGCAGTTTTGATTACGTTCTGTAAACAATGTAATAATCTGAAAGTTGATTGATGATTTTAAATATGTTATTTATATCACAGATTGGCTGCTTATTAATTCAGTGGTGTTGAGACATGACCTCTCCAAAGCCATGATTTGCATAAAAAAAATAGAATGTATGCACAGCTTCATTGATATCTGGGAGAGAACTAGTTACAGCAGCAGACAGCACACCAAAACATTGGCTTCATGCAGATGGAGCATACTGAAAAGGAAGTACCTTACACAGTGAGTTACTCATTTTAATAGATCCTCCTATCCGCTAGTCCATTGTTAATGCAATGTTGAAGTTCAGTTTAGGGCGGAGAGGGGAAGAGAGAGAAAGGGAATGATTGAATGGTCAGATCAGAAGAAAGTATATTTTAACCTAGGGTCTATCAATGACTTCCTTTCTGCTAGGAAAAAAGCCCTCAACTCACTCTATTTTTTTTTTCATATATAGAAATAAGGGACATCTGTCTGTCTCACATGGGATCTCATTATCATACATTTTTTATAATTGTACTATTCTTTTAAAAAAGTTGGATTTCTACTGTAATAGTGACAGCTGAATAGTAAACACTGTTTTAAATTTGTAAAATGTGTATGACTGGCTGTGTTTGTTTCTAGTGTATAATATCCACTGTATTCATACTTTGATTTCCTCCTTCTATAAAACAAAATAATTTTGTCACAAAAGACAAAAATAATCTAAATAGAATGTTATTAAACTATTTTGAAAGACCTCTTAAAATATTGCTCGGGAATCTATTGAGATGTTGATTTTTCTCTGCAGGGATAAATAAGAAATACAACTGAAACATTTAAATTTAGTTGAAAATGCGGGGGGTTTTAACCTTTAGATACAGCATTCTGAAGACATTGTTTCCCCTAAATATTACAAAAAATAGTTTGTATAGGCTGCAATATTAAATTAGTGTTTAGATAATTTATTTACAAGATAATTTATTTACAAGAACTTGACAAATGTATAGTCTCTCTCATGAATGAATTTTCATTTGAAGGAAAATGGAACTTCTCCAGTTTTGACATAGTAATTATTGTAAAGTGACATTTTTTGTTTTCTTTTCATAAAAAATTGAGAAAAAATAAAGCTGGTACACATGCTAATGTATTTTTTTTAATGAGGATAGTTTCATTAGTGGCTTTCCAGTCTGATTGTCTAAGAAGTGAAGCAAAAGCTGGGGTTTAGAACATGGGTGAGAATATGGAAAATATTCAGACAATAATAAATACAGCTAGTATTTTTTCAACATTGTCACACCCATCTGAAAATTTATTTAAAATAATTTCTATCTATTTTCTTGCGGTGAAAGCTTCATTGACCTACTCACCATGTCTGTACACAATTATAGGTGAAACCCCAGGTATCACAAAATTTTCTGCTTATGCAAAGGTTTTCTGTGGAAAACCAATTCTTTACAACACTAGAAGATTGTAATTTTAAGTGCCTAGTCCTTTTCTCATTGAAATCAATACAAGTATACTTCTATAATCACAGAATTGTTGTGAGGGTTTTGCCCACTGTCTTTCCTCAAGAAAAACATAATTCAGGTTTTGCTTCTTCTGTGATGGAGCATGTTAAATGTTGAATGAAGAAATAATTGTAGAAGTAAAATTTGGGGAACGAATGAAAGCATTGTACTCTAGTTTCAAATAATGTATTATTTGTAAAAGCATGACCTTTAAAGTCTAGATTCTTCAAAATTTTAATTATACGCTTACAAGAGACTGTGTGGTATGCTAGTTTAAAAAAACAGTCCTCTGATAATTCAGTGCTCAATAGCTCTTATAGTTAATACATTTTAAATATTTAAAGTGCAATTTTAATCTTGCATAAAAATGTATGGTTTCTTAATCTATTTCTTAATTTATAAAATCTTTCAGAAGGCAGTGGAAGAAAATTATTTAACTCATAGCATAGACAGCAATGATGTTAAAAAGGAAAACATCACAAACTCCCAAAATGAAACTCACCCAAATTTAAACATCTTTAGTTGATATTTATGTAACTGTTGCGTGAAAGTGCTTAGACATAAAATTATGTCTTTCTCCACATGCTTATTTTATTTTACTAATATTTATTGCTTTGTTTTAATGCTGAGGTTAAAAAAGTCAGGTGTGAAAATGTTAAAGCAATTCCATCCATAAGCAGTTTTATAAAGAGGAAGTTGAAATTTGGTTTTCTACAAACAAATCCAAATAAATCATGATTTTTATGATTTTAAAATTTTTGTTTTTAATGGCTTTTTTAATGATACCAAACTGAAATAAAACTCTTCTAACATGTAAAGTTAGTGAAATACCTAAATTTGTAAATGCGTGAGTAACACTGTAAAAAGGGGACTGATTTTAAATGACTGTTTTGTTATTTTTTCCTGAGCCTGTCCTTTTTTATACCACATCCCTATCCCTTCCAAAATTCAGCAGTGGTCAGGTGTGGCATTTTTATTCTATCTACTGACTTACATATGCATGTTTATACACCTACAAACTGTAAAAAGAAAACTGACTAAATGTGGCTTCAGGGAAAAGAAAGGAGTGGTGGGCGCAGATACCAGCTGGAGCTTGATGCATGTGTTCTCTTCTGTGGCACTGTTTTGTTGTTGATGTGGGAATGTAGCTAAACAGTGGCTACAGATGCTCCACTAAATAAGGATCCACATAAATTCCAGCTGTGAACTCGTGAT
The DNA here is from genome assembly GCF_000277835.1 of Geospiza fortis. Lineage (NCBI taxonomy): Eukaryota > Metazoa > Chordata > Aves > Passeriformes > Thraupidae > Geospiza > Geospiza fortis. The sequence goes on from NW_005054323.1 coordinate 5,064,844, forward strand.
TCATCCTTCCCTGCACAAAAGATATGTTTCCATATGTCCCATTATGTTCCATATTTGATTTTTATCACACACTGTGTGCCAGTCTGAATCTTGACTGCATGTTTTTGTGAATTCTGTAACCCTTTCTTTCTTTCTCATTTGAATTAATTATAACACACTCTAGTGTCCATGCAAAAATCCACATTGCAATCATACAGTATCCTTGTAAATAATTTTTAACTAATAAAGTATGTAAATAATGTATCCATGTAACCACTGTAACACTGAGACTGGACATATCTAAAAACATTATACTTTCCGCTTGGAAATTTCTCCAGAAGCTAACTCTTCGGTCCTTGAAACAATCAGTGTCCTAAATAATTCAATCTTAAAAATTATCTGTATCTTGCTTTATCTACTATAAATGCATTTTTCTTATATTATCTTTAATAATTTCAGGTAGCTAACATGCATAGCCTCTTTATATTTTTAGGCATGTAATTGATTCATAAGGAATTATATTTTGAATTATGATTAATATCAATTGTTAATTGTTTATACTCTTTGAGACTCCCTGAAAGGAATGGCAAAACCATCAGTGGTGCCACAGTACCAAATAAAATATGTCAATTCATAATTTTTTTAAATATTTCTCTTATTCATTATATTCTTCAGATATGAATTCAGGCTATTTTTTCTTCTGCTACCATATTGTAGATTTGGAAATTGGCTTCTAGAAATTTAGGTATCCAGGCCCCAAGAGTATAGAAATTCCTGTAGTTTAAAATACTGAAAAATAAAGCGAGGGTTTGAAAATGCTAGCTGAATTTCAGTGTAGGCTTTTGGGTCAACTTATTATAATATAGTTAGGGGAAACATGTTCCCAGAATTCTACTTGGACTGAAATATGTTTGCTGGTCACCTCTATAAGAAACAGTACTGCAAGAGCTTTGCACTAAGTTTTATTTGTGATAGTCATTGACTACCATGAAACCACTCGAAATGTGAGGCAGAAGTCAGCATTATTTGCTAGATAGATGTGGTCTGGAAAGTCACTGTCTTTGTGAAGATAAAACCTTGCTGTAATTATTAAAGTCATTATTAAAGCACTAAATCCAGTCATTGGTTTCTGCAAGTTGTTGCAGCCAATGCTTTTAGCTCCAGAAAAATTTTAAAATTACATATCTGGAACTGGATGAAATGCTCTCTATCTTCAGAAGTGAAGTTACTGTGCAGATGTTACAGCAGTGCTGTAATTTCCATACAGCCAATTACAGCACACTTGCTCATATAGATAGTTGTAATTCTGTTGACTGAAGAAAAGTGTTATGAGAGTACAGTTTTCTGAAACAAGGTATATCAAAGCAAATACTGATATATGCTGTAAGGAAGCATCATTTAGCGGTGTGCAGAATTTGATGTCCAATGCCTTTTTTGTCTATTGTGTTCAGGGAAAGATAAGTTCTGTTCATAATTGAAAATCTTGAGGCAAGCCAGGTATCAGCATTATACCAACTTTTTTAATAGGAACAGATAGTTAATTAGTTTGTATTTTAAATTGAATTTGTTTGTGTTGGAGATTTCAATAGGAATGAAAGGTAGAATATCTAAATAAAATGATGAATAAGTGGGGTCTCTTCTCAGCCTCAGTACCTCTGTCTGAGGTACCACTGAGTTGAACCACTGGTCATTGTGAAATTCCAATCAAAATGCTGATAAGTTTAAACATAATAAAGTGTTGCTGTGTTTCCAGAACTGTAAAGAAGGCTTTAACTGACAAAGAAGCTGGAAACTATCAGTTTATTCTACAGCTAGTTTAGAAATTTCAAATCAAGTGAGTGGTGCTGCTTGTAACAAAGCATCTGCGAAGTGTGTTGTGTGACGTTGATATTTTGTGTTCAAGAAGTTTGATGTCAACACAGCAGTGACTTACCACTTTTAGCAACCTTCTCAACTGGGAATTAGATAAAATACTTTTAATTTGGGCATGAGGTTGGGTGAGAGTACTGGGACAGGAGTATAATTTCAGATGCTATTAATTTTCATAAAATAACATTTGTGTGCTTTGTCTTGCCAGATACTCTACAATGCTTTTCCTCATTTCACGTGCCAGGCTGTTTTTATATTATCATTTCCTTCTCTGCTGTGTTTATCTTTTCTGAAAATGGTGAATGTAAGCTATTACTGACTGGGTGGGTGGCACACATTTTCACAGTAACTTTTAAAACACAGAGCAAGCATTTTATTTGGGTTTTAAAAACCACTGAGAGAACTTAATGCAGCTGCTTTCATGGCATCAAAGTGAAACATGTAAAAATCTCACTTTCTATTCTAAATAACCTTAGGGCTGTTGAGTCAGATATTGCTGGGTTGACATGTTTTGCACAGGAGTGACAGTGGCATTGAGTATATATAGTAAATCCTAGTGTTCCACTGAATCTCTTCACTCTTTCATGAGCTTCACAGGGTACTCATCCTTAACAAAATGTCAAGTTAAAACATGTCACTTTGCCATAGTTGAAATTACTTACTTGTTTTTAATCAAAAAGCAACTCTTAATGGGCTGTTTTACTGTAGGCAGTAAGGAAAGGAGCTTTTCAGTTTAGCAGCAAGTAGTTCCTCTGACCCATTATTTGCTGTCATTTCTACTTCTCATCCAGCAATGTGAAGGAGGTTACGTGATTAAAATCTGAGCATGCTGAATCAAGATGCTGGTGTTGCATATCCTACACCAAACAGGATTAATGTTTTTAGGGAAAGCTAAGGCTTTTTTAATGCATGTCTTTCTATGCTATTTAGGACTAGTCCTGAATTTCCTAGGAACTTTACTGTATCTGTGATATCTGTTGACAGAAGATACTGCTGATAGTAAAGGTGATTTGTGGTACAGTGCCTCTTTGATTTTAGTTTTCCCAATCTCAGGATGAATTTAAGATGAGAGGTGCCATATATTCAACATAATCCTTGGATCATATCCTGTGAAGTGGAAGGCTTTCTTAACCTGTGTTAGTCACATGCTCAGGCTGCACAGGTTCAATGAATTTAGTTCATATTCTTTTTAAGACTGAAATGGCTCTTCAGTTTCTAGGCTAGCTAATAATCCTCCTCTTAACTATGCTGTACATATCGCAGATGGTGCTTGACAGACTAGTCAGTGTCTCAAAGGTCACCACAACACTATTAGCTAGATCACTATGCCCTTTGTTTCTTGAGGATGCTTCTGCTACAGTACTTGTTTCTTGAAAAAATTATAGGAGTAAACTTTGGGGTTTGTTCTAAAGGGAAACCTTAACCACTTCTCTCCTCACCAACAAGTGCTTCAAATGTGGAGTTGTTTGTTGTCAGTGAAGTGCTCTGAAGTTTAGCATTCTGCTAATCCAGGTATGGTCGGTGGTCTAGTCCTGTTCTTTGCCGTTCTTTTGTGGGAAGATGTAACACTGAGAATGACTGATATTTTAATTTTTTGTCATAGTTGCCTTTTAGAGCTTTCATTGTGTTTTGAGGGCTTATTACAGCACCTGACAAAGAGGAACATTTAAATCCTTCTAGAAATTCTGGTGTCCAAAGCTGTATGTGTTCATTCAGTGTAGTTTGAAAACACTGAAATGACTAAAGGGTGTTTTAAAAGCAAACAGGAAAAAGTGAGGCTTTAAACACCATTGTTGTTGCTTTATTGAAATATTTACAAACATAGCCATAAAAATCAGCACACCTTTGTCATAGGTGCAGAAACATACAGTGAAAAATCTCATTTCTGTTTTGGGTAATGCATGTTTATGAATGTATTTTGCAGCAAAAAATGTATGTCTTCTACCTTGTAACTAAAAGGTTGCACTTGTGTGTTATATTATTGAAGTAATATGACTTTTCAAGGCCAGGCTCAGATTTGGAGAGATAACTTGCAAATTCCAAAGCTACGTTTTTTTGATCTGAGACAAAGGCACTTCCTGAGGCAAATTCATCTATACTGTTAATATAACTCTTACAATTTTTTTTGCTTAAACTGATTGTGCAGTGTTAGGCTTAATTTTAAAGTTTTCCTAATATATGACTCACATGTTGCTTTTTCTGTTGCATTTAAGAAGTCAAGTGAAAGTATGGTCTCACAGAATTGTCTCCTTGAAATATTTTGTAGTAATTTGTGCATTTTCAGTAATACATGTTCAAGTATTTATATGCTTCATTTTTTTTTGTGGACACTTTAATTTATTTTGAATGTCTTGCTTCTGTAGTCTCATTTTTTCCTAATTTATTACCTTTGATACCAGCTGAAACTCAATTTTTTATACATTGTTTTAATCTGTTTTGTTTTTATGTTAGCAGTAGGAATTGCATTTGTCTGTCAGTCAACAAATACTCAGGAAAGACTTTAGCTCTTTATGGGATTTCCATTGGTTTCCAGATAGTTAAACCATTATTAGAATTTAAAATTATATTGCAAAGTGAGCAATACCATCCTGGATGAAAGAAATTTCCCATATATTAAAAATAAATTGAATACAATGGATGTCATTTCCAAACAGGAACACAAATGTTCTTTTGTAGTACATGATCTTTGTCATACAGGGAAGCATGGTGTAGAAATGATTTTTTATTTACATGAAATATACATTAAAAAAATGCAAATTCATTTAGCAAGCAACTATGTAAATATTTTTAAACTATTTTCCAGTGGAGGAAATTTCCATTTTAATTAGATTGCTACAGGTTAATAGAGGGATGTGAGAGATGCTGGAAGTTAATTTGTATCCAGGCAAACTCAGCTAATTTCTTATATCTTTATACTGCTGCATCTCCTTTTCCATCCTCTTACTCCTTTAAATTTCAAGGTTCCAGGAATATCAAGAAAATATTTAATATTTCAAAAAATATTCAGTCTTCACACAACTATTTGAATTGGCATTTCTTAGTGTCCTTGTCCCCACCCCCCGCCACACAGCTGTCACTAACAGAGGAAAAGGACTGGGGGGAGGGAATGAGGGAGCCCTGCTAAAATCGTGTCACGTAGCACTAATTCATCTGCTCTCATTAGAGTGAGCGAGGGACAGCAGTGATGGCCAAGAGCTGCACTCCACACATGACACACGAACAGTTTGGGGAATAGAAAATTGCTTTCTCAGGAAGCCCAGCCAATTAAGGACTTGACCATATTGAATGTCAAGTGTTAATTTAGGTTTTTCTTCATTTTCCCAGTAGTAATGCGGGTCCTGTGATGAGCAAATACATGTCAAGTAAAAGTTGATTGCATGAAGGACCTGGGTATTATATGTCACTGACAAGTCACAAATGTACTCTAGTCTTTTAACCCCTTAGGTGAGTCCAGAAAGGAGGGGAGGGGAGTAGCAGAGGGGGATTAAATGTCCTATAATGATAAGAATAGATAGCTTATATTAGGGAGAAGTCTGGATGGGACAGACAGGATTAGAAATTTGTGCGAGAGGCTAGGATGCAGACTTTCTGCAATCAGTGCACATATGTGGTACCTTTCTGGGTTATAATTAATAAACAGACCTAAAGACCCCCTCAGGATCCTTTCAGGTTTTAAACAAGCCTATGAAGCATGCATGTTATATCCTTCATAAGGTTTCATGCAAGGAGAAGGAAAAGAGGTACACAGTGCCAAAAATATGAAGTGCTCCTTAAGGGATTTCTGTTTTGCAAGAAAATAATTTTGCATTCTTCATGGAAAAGAAAATATGTATTTCCAAGGTCTTTGTTTAAAAAAAATAGCCAGAAAGAAAAGACAAAGCACCCATATGAGAGAATGAAATTATGAAACATTTTTCAGTCAAAACTAGATTTATTTTCCAGCTTGTGTGCTTCTCCAGGTTAATTTCACAATTATCAGAAACCCCCTGAAAGGCCATCTACCCTTATCTTATGTGGTTCCTGCCTCTACTAGGGAAGCAAGGGATGGCAGAGGCGGTAGTACTGAGGTCCATTCAAGTGAAGTAGCATTTCCATTTACTAGATGTGGCTACTTATGTATCATCTATAGCATCTAATTTCCATTCATCAGCATATTATTTACATATGAATGTTCTGAAATTAAGAGAGTGTCTGTTTCTATTGCAATTGTATAATTGACCAAAAAAAATTTCCTACAATATATGTGTTGTGCAGTACTAATATAAGGAAATATAAGTGGCAATTATGCAAGCACCTAGAAAGTTGTCCATAACTATTTAATTTAACCTGAAATGGTATAAGCCGCTTATGCTTTCCAGGAATTTTTAGAAATTATTTTCTCTGCCTAAATTTTGTTTTGTTTGTTAATATCTTACCTACAGATGGAAAACTCTTTGAAGCTGGTCAGAAAGCACTATATCTTTTTGTAAAATATTACTGAGCTGATCCTAATTAGTACATGTTATCCCTATTGCTTCTTTGGATTTTGCTTCTCTGCATTATGATGAAGATATTTATGTGGCAAGGGTACACTGCCACTGTCCATGACATATATGTTCAATTGACATAAACCAGACTTCATTCTCATGCAGGTAGCTTGACACTTCAAATTAATGCAAAGTTTACCAATAAATACATAAATTAAAAAAAAAAAAAACTTGAAACAGACAAACAAAAGCAATTTAGGTTTGATCTGTTTTCTGGGCTGACATTCACTTCTCTATGCATATGAAGTGGTGTTGTCTGTATAATTGAAACAAACGCATCTTTTGTCAAGAAACAGTTTCAAGAACCCGACCTCAAGAAAATCAGTAATACTTTTCTTATGACAGTTCCACTTCAAGTTTACATAGAAGGTCCTTATACATACATGCCATCTCAAAATAAACCCAACTTACTTCTCCCTCCCCAGCCTCCTCTCCTTTGTATTTCAGGTAGCATCTGTAGATCTCAGCTGGCATTTAGAATGGCATTTTAATCGTAGCAGCTTCTCTTCTGCTAGGTGTGCAGAGGGATTTTGCCAAGTTTCCTTAAACTAAATTCCAATGATGGTATCTCAGGTTGCTGATTCAAGATTTTGCTGCTCTGTGGTGTCACTTTTGACGGATGGCACCTAATGCAATCAGCCACCACTAAGGCAAGGCCTTCGTTTGACCAAAGGGTCCAAAGGAAAAAAAAAGGAAAAAAGAAAAAAAACCCCTCCAGCCGTCCACCCAACAACAAAATAGGGCAGACTGTTCCTGAATCACTATTTCCCAATGCTTTAGCAGAGGATGCCTCCCTTTGCGCATGTTTTTGATAAATTTAAGAAGTCAAATCACTGACACAGATGGATAATCCAAGTGTATAGGGTGAAGAGTTATAAATTAACACATTATTCCCTCTTAATGTGAAATACTTGAGAATGCATTTTCTCAGTCCCCTGACATCTACCCAGTGAGGGCTCGCATTGTACTTTTCAAGTGGCATTGATTTGTTAAAGCGCTGAATTAGCATCTCAGGCCAGCTGCCTGTTCCACTGTTGTGTTGTTGGGTTCATTCTCTTTCTCTCTGCCTTGCTTCCCGCTGCCTTGGCCACACACAGGGCTTCAGCCTGCTTACCCCAGCTTTTCCCCTCTGTTATTTTAGCTAATCCACACTCACCAAATGTGCCTTGCCATGCTAAGTAAATTAACATATTTCTCATTGCATAAAGCTGATAATATGCATGTGTGTGTATATTTGTGTTCACGCGTGTGTAATATTTTTGGTTGGACTGGGGAAGGAATGAGCAGGGGGCAGAGGGGAGAATGCTGCAAGGATGAATATATGCATTTACCAGCCTAATTCTCTATTGAAGTTGCACATTGTTCTTGTATTTAATTTGTGTTGTGATGAGGTCTTCTGTACAGCAGCTGAGTCAAAGGGAAAAGAGAGAAGAAGTAATATATGTCAAGTCAGAAAAGCTATTGAAATGCAATATTAAACTGCATACCTTAGGTCTGAATTTAAGAGCCTCTATTACTTTGTCTAGTTTATCATTAGTGAATGAATTCTTGGATCTAAAGGCAGTTTGTGCTTACATGTTTGTATTGTAATATGTTATTTATAATTGTGGATTTTTTTAGTCTAATTGTAATTATCTGGTTTAAAGACTTTCTTATTCCCATCCTTCATTTCCTCTCTCAGCCTGTCCCTATTACTGCTGCCTTGCTATTCACTTTTAATATTTTCAGTGTAACTTCCCATTTTATATTTCTCATGGTGACACCTGATTTGTAGCTTTGGCATAATTGACTTAATTCCACCAGTAATATGTTGTACCAGTAACATGTTGCACCAGTAGTATGTTGCAGTAATAAAGATTATGTACATTAAATTAATATTATATTTCTTTTAAGATGGCTAATAAAACGCTCATAGTTTTATCTGTGGTTCCTTGGCATAGATGAATGAGACTTCTAGAGTTGAGTAGTGAAATGACATTCTTGCATACTGCACATTCATTATTCCTGTATTATTTTGATTATCTTTTCCTTAGCATTTTTTCCAGTGACAGTTTAAGGTAATTTCCTCATGAAGCTTTGCTTTTGATAATGGGAATTTCAGGAATAATCAACAGAAATTTTCCTTTCTGTCTTTTATAGCATGACAAATTCTGTTGTTTGGAGCACAGTACTTCTGGAAAACATTTTCGTCTTGCAGTGATACATTTTTCTAGACATTGGAAACAGAGTGTGAGCTGGGTTTGAAGTCTCAAATAAACTGAGTAAGATCCATGTGGGTCATTATTTTGTTAATGTCCACTAGCATAATCTTCTAATAATTGCATAATATTTAAACTAATTAAGGGCCAAGTTTTGTTAATCTTAATTGCCATTAACACAGAGAGACATTTCCACTGCATGGAAGTCTGGATTAGTTTTGTTGCCTATTTATCTTTTTATCGGTTTTGCATCTATTGGGGTTCCAACACAGTCAAACCAGAGTATTTGCTATTTGCAAAGCATACATCACTTTTCAAATATAGATTCAAAAGTGGGTTTTTTTCTTGAGATGCTTACATTTATAATCTAAACTCAACAGACAAAGATTAAAATAATGTCCTGTCTAAGTAACCAGTCCAGATTCCATAGAGTTATTTTCTGGTTCATAGGGCTATTAGATTTATGACTTCATAGAAATGAGGGGATTAGACAACTATTGTCTTTTAAAATGTGCTGTCAGATGTGAACTGAAACCACCAATAGAATAGAAACAGAAGACAGTGGGTCTCAGTAGCACGTTATTACTTTCTTCAGAGTAAAGTGCAGTGCCGGTATTGCCGCTGTAACTTTGTGCAAGCTGCAGAGGACAAAGCAAGTGTGCCCTGCTGTATTTACTTTATGTAAACCAGAGGTGCTGTGCTGATATGCATCTGATACATTGTGGGTACAGATAGATCAATTTCTACTTTTTTAGGCAAAGTGGATCTCTGCGCCATTGGAGACTGGTTTCATTGTGCAAGTGGCACACTCGGCTTAGGGGCCCTGCCAAAATTAATGTTGTGTAAGTGATCTCAGAGCACCTAGTTTCAGTTAAGGCATAATTTAACCTTTAATAAAGGTTTTTGCGGAAGCTTCTGAATGCTATTTGACAAAAAGGTGAAATAAGAGTAAGGATGTACAGAAGGACTAATGAAGAAGTGACTAGCTAGAAATAAAGCTACTCACAATACAGATACCAAAAGCTGAAAGAGATCAATGTCTCCTTCATTGTCCCAAATTTAGTTCAAATCTGCAATATCTGATCTTTCATATCTGCAAGTCATATCATGGGTTAAAAAAAAGCTGCAAGAGGTACACATACCATCTTACCATAGAAAAAAGGGTAAGATATTTGGCATTTGTAGCAGCCACAGATTTTAAGCAAGCTCTTTCTTGAGGCTGTGGAGCAGTGTCCTGATTGCAGCTTCCTATCTTCACTAGGATTATTCCTTGCACTGGTTGAATCGAAACCTCAGTTGGTGCTGTGCTCATGCCTTCTGTTGTCATATTAGAAATCTATGCAGTCTTGTCAGACTTTAAAATTCAATGGGAGCGCAATAAAGGAACAAGAAAATGTGAAGAATGGGCTACATCTGTAGATAATCTGACTATAAGCAAGGCTGGAGTGGTCATTCCACACCATTAAAAAGCAAATTTTAAAAATTGCAGTTTATAAGAAAGACTTCAGTCTTGTTATTATTTTTATGAGACACACATTAGAAGCTGGACTTACTAGAATGAATAAGCTACATGCATTTGACTGGAGATTCATATATATATATATATATATATATATGAGACCCATTTTACTTTTAAGAAAGAAATAGTGTTAAATAAATCTGTGTCATAGTACTTTATTTCTTGTGGAAGCTGGCACCCAAATAGAGAATTAAATTACTTCCCTGAGTACTATGGCAAAGTAGAAACTGAGTTTCTACATGACACGCCTGTTTGTAACCAAAGGAACTGATACGTCTTTCTAGAGAATTTAGTATGAGGTATTGCTATTGTTCCACAATAAAATTCTTCTGGTTTTTAATGTATTTGTGAATCATTTTTTGCCAAAGATGCCAGGTTCACTATGAGTTCCCAGTAAGGGGAACAGTTCATAACCTGGGCTGTTAAATAAGAAAAAAATATCAGTGGCAGGTTGAACGGCAGCTCTTTTGCCAGACTTTTCTCTACATTTTAGTTATTGCACTCCACAAACCTCTTTTCAGTAACAATGATTCTTCACCTGCCTTCTGAAATGAATGTCAGCTGTGTCAGGCCATGATCTGGTTCCACAACCCTAAGTGATTTGAAATAGATGCAGGCATGCATATTGACTAAGTTTTCAGGTTGAGACCCTGATCTAATGTCATGATGGAAGGACGAAGGAAAGGAGTGCTGGTGGCCAGGCTTCAGATAAAGAGTCTTTCGTATGAACTGCCTAATTTCCTGAACACACTATGTGAATATCTGTGTAGGAGTCAAAGGGGGTAGTTGATGGAAATAGCAGAGTTCATGTAGCAGTCTTTCTGTGCCCAAATTCCCTATTCCCAATTTCCGGAGCAGGCAGCCCTTTTCTAGCATGTCAAGTAAAGGCTAGTTTCTTCCAGAATTATGCATTTGTATGAATGTTTCTACTAATTTTGCCTGGGAAGAAATCTTTATTGAACCTCTTGGGAAGACTTTTGTGCAGATGGTGATGTGGGAGCCCCCAGAGCCGGACCCTGGCAACTGAATAAGCTGCTTCTTCCAGGTCTTTGGAGGAACAGAAGAGTTGTACTAGTTTGATACCTCAGCATCCAAGCCCTATGAACTCAGTAGAAGACTGTCATTTCAGATGCTTCTCCAGAGATACAGGAACCTGAACAAGAGGCCAGAAAACCTTTAACTGAAGATGTGAATTCACTCATTTGCTGCCTTTTCAGGACTCTGCAGCTGTCTCCTCTGGCACTAGCTGCTGCATTGATTCCAAATCCTAAATAGCAAAAGATTCTTATTGTTGTGGAGGAGGAGCCAGACAGGCACCCAGATGTTAATTCTCTTGCAACTTTCACTGCATTTTTGGTTGTGCTAAATGTCCATCCTCCATGAAGGCATTAATGTGATTTATATTTCTTAGAGATACTACCTTAGCTTTTCAGTTCCAAGGAGTCTGTTTGCCTTCTTCAGGCCACTATCTTACTTTCTCTGGTTTTGTGCCAAACTCCCAATACTCAAGGCAACCTCCCTCAGAAAAAAGGTTGAACTTTTTTTTCCCCCAACCCTTATAGCCCTGCTTTCCCACATATCCTGTATGGGCAGAATTCTGATGGACTGGGTTGATTTTCTGATACTCTAATATCTCTTTTTTACCCTGTCAGCAGAATAAAGGCTAGTGGAGCGCAGATATTTCTAGATATTTAGTACCTGCTTGCTAACTTCATCCATGCTATCATTCAAGGATTCATCAATCAACTTAGAGAAAACATAGCATATAAAATGCAAGGCCATGAACACAACTTAAAGAATATTTCAGGATCGCAGGATGTTTTCTTTCTCAGTGGAAAGAAAAGGATTATTTGGAACAGCTCAAACCAAGCCTTTTGTGAAACATTAGGAAATAGTAAGATTCTTGGTATGCTGGGGAAGTGTGTACACAATGGATACCTTTGATGATCTTTCTACAGAGAGGAGCTTCAGTAGAGATCTTTTGTCTTTCCCAGATGGACATTTTGTCGCCTGTTAGAATGTGCACTGAAAAATCACTTTTTTCCCCCTATCCTACATCATGTTAATTTTAACTCCTTGAGAAATACTAAAGGACCTGAAAAAAAAATAGATATGGTGCCTCATAGTATCTTTCTAAGCATTTAGTTTTGTTTTGGCTGGCCTAATGGCTTCTTGGCACTTCCTTGTATTACTTCATGATGTCTAGAAGGTCAAGGGCAAATAAACCACTCCTAAAATAGAAAAATCAACTGATTCTGTAATTACACCGAAGTTGTATCTAAGTCAGTCCCTGAGAATGTCTGTCTGAAGTGAAGGCAGGAGTGTATGACTGAAATTCTTAAGGTATATCACCACCCATAGATGTTGTGAGCTATGACTTAGAGAGCCATCAGCTTGTGCTGTATATACAGTCTTAAATTTTTGTTGCAGTACAGACGTTGATATGATAAAAGTCCTTATTTCAGTAGTTGCAAACAGACAATTTTTGCATCTTTACTCAAAATTAAATTGTATTCTTCAACTCTGCAGCCCTGAAAGACCTCTTGATCCCTTTGCAGCATAGTTGTCTCCATCTGTAGTCTACATGCTCCATGCTCCTGTGTCTAACCTGCCTGTGAAAGATAATTAAGGGAGGCAGATAATATATATCCTAGAGTGCAGTCTGTATCTGTTTATACATTTACCATAAGAAAATTTTAGGCATCCACAGGAAAAAAAATCAGGTTCAGTACTGGTAGTCTAAATAACTTGGGTATATATTACAGCCAAGTGACAGTTTTGTCACAAGCGAAATCTAAACTCTACTACCTCTCAAGTAAATTTTACTCCAAGGTGTTGTGTAAGCACTGTTTGTTTTGGTGCTTTTTTGAATGAATACTATACAGCAGAACTGTATGAAACAGGGACAAATCTGCTCTGCTACCTACCCATTACCCTCCTTTCTCTCAATGGATATAGTAAAATAAGGAAGCCCCTCTAGCTGACCAGTCTGTGCTATAGTGAACTGTTAACAGAATAATTTAATGGAAGAGCAGGGATATTTCTTTTAGGTGAAAGACCATTAGGAAAGACTCAATAGAGCTGTATAAAGCAGAATTTAGTAGAAATTAGCAAGTGCTCATTATCAGAACTGCATGAGAAGAAACCTTTTTAAATGAGAAGTGATTATAGGCACAGACAGGTCATATTGAGCACTAGAAATCCAGGGCTACTTGTCTATATATGAGGTTGCAGGCATAGGTTTGTAGAGTCTACAAGCCTTTTGTATAAATGCTGAATACAGTTATTCTAGGCGAAGTTAAAAGTAGGCCTTTTAAAATGATGGCAGGTCTTTTACAGTTCATGGGTTTGGGTCATTTAGCTGTAGAAAATTTTCTAAATTGCAGAGTGTACCTCTAAAAGAACAATTATGGATTTCTAGCAGCAAAGCTAGATTTTTCAGAACAGAAAAACAGTTTCTGGGAACTATGTGTTCTGAGTCACTATATTATCATTCACAGACTAAATTTAAAGGATTGTTTACCTTCAGCTGTGGAACAGCTTTGATTGCATATATGCCTGCTTAACTTTAGTCTTTGCTTCAAGTGAAATTCCTCATGCTGAACAGTTACATGGCTGTGTTACATATTCATGATAAGCATAAAGCAAACTTGACTCTGTGCATCCAAGCATATTGGAAAATACTTTGTGTGTGTAAGGAAGTACTTCTTTTACTTCCATATTGCCTAACACAAATACTAATTGCAATTTAAATAAAGAGTCAAGGTTATTTGCTGTAATCAGAAGGAAATTCTACAGACACCAGAACAGTATTTGAAAAGCAGAAGCTTTTCTCCCCAGATTATCTACATCTTCTCATTGTGCCATAAACTAATCCATAACAGGGTGGAGATTATAAAAATCTGTGGGCAGTCTAGCCTATGTTTGTCCAACAGTGGATTTCTTTCTGTGAAGTATGTGATACTGACCACTGTTCACTGCAGTTGCTTTGGCATTTATAAAATCTCTGACGTTCTAGAAAACAGCAAATCAAACTTGAATTTCCTGTAAACATACACTTTACTCAGACAAACCTGGAGTCAAGAGGAATTGCTGCTTTCTTTTCAATTCTGGAAACATGATTCTCAATGGAAAATCACAGAAAAATTATTTTAAATGCCAATGACACAAGGCATTCTTCATCAGTAAAATTGTTAATCTGTTACAGCACTTGGATGTTGTGAATTGATGGAATATCTTTTTAACCTGTGTTTGTTTCTCCTGACCTCTGGGTGATTACATATGAAGATACGGTTCCAGATATTATGATGTAGGAATGAGATACTATCTGACTAAAGCATATCTCCTGGGCCTTCAGGTGTGGTAACCACTTTCTCTTCCTCCCCCTCATCTATATGCACCCTATACTTGGTGCACAAATGCTGATGTCTCATTCCCTTTGTAAACTCCTTGGGCAGAGGGACCTATCCTCTTGGGTCATTCTGTAAGGCATCTGTGGAACCACAAGGGCATGTCAATAATTATGATAACATTATAATCAGTCACAAGGGAGTGCTAGTTGACTCTCATGAGTTACAATCAATGCTGTGTACTGCCGAACTAGGAATGCTTTTATCTCCTTATATGGTTTACAGACATCTGTAATAATGGACAGACACCTGCATAAGGGACAGAACAAGAACACATAGTATCAGTGGTATCAGTTCCCTTTTTAGAGCAAGTGCCAAAATGGCTAAAGGTATAGTTCCAGTTTTTTGAAAATGTTTCCTTGCTTGTTTGTTCAGTGCATTCTGTCCGCTTAAAGCAAAGGTAGTTCAACTGCAGAGGAATTAAAGGGAGTAGTAAAGAAGGGTAAGGATCACAAAATTCTTTTTGGTGAAGTTGTCTCTGCTGCTTGTCACTCAGAAGTGAGTACAATAAAGTAAATTCAGGTCTTAGAACTCTGTGTTCACTGTTTCAAAATCAAAGTGACAGGTAAAGACTTCTTGAGTTTTGCACTGGTACATTACAGTTTTGGCAGCAATCCTGTTACACAAAAGCACTAACAAAGGCAAATGAGATACTCAATATTTTCCTATTGACATCATCATTCTTTGTAAATCATCAAAGAAATGCTTCTGTCTTTTCTTCTTTTCTTCCGCTTTTCTTGAATTACCAAAAAAACAAACAAACAAAAAGGCCTAATTATCACTGGCAATTGGAAAGGTTGGGTGGGTTTGGGTTTTTATTGATTTTTAATTTTTTTTTCCTTGGATGGAGGAGGGTGTATAGTTGCTGAAAGGTCTTCGGATTTAAAGAGAAGACATTCAACAGTAACAATAGTGTATATGTTTAAAAAAACTGCTGGAAAATGTAGGAAAAAAGAAGACAGGGGGAAGCAACCACCCTCTGGCAGATGTTCAAGTGCGTGTTGAGACAGAGCAGCAAGTCAGTGAAAGGCAGGAGTTGCCTGCTCAGTGTTGTGACTCTGCAGAAGTCCTGAAGTGACACATGCATCACAGGGCTGTCACAGTGCTGACACAGGCCAGGGGTCATGGTTAAGAGCTGGGTGTTGCTGGAGAAGGCTGAGGAAGCAGAGGTGGCCCCTCTGTGCTCTGTGTGTGGGTCTGTGTACTCCTTTCCCGTCAACGCTGGCCCAGTACAGCCAAAAAAGCAGTTCCTTGGCAGGGCTTAATGGCAGGATGATGTAGTCTGTTGTGACTAGTGCATTCCTTTCAGGTTAAACTAGGGAAATGGCATTGTGTTAAAATTCCAAGTCCCATGAATGTTTTATTGCCACAAGTGCATTCAGGCCTCAAGGGGAGTGTGTGTGGTGGAGAAAGGAGGAGGGAGGGTGACTTAGTGACTCGAGAACTATCAGAAGAGCACTTCCCCTGGAAAATTTTACCCAGCAGCACGAAGCTTATGGGCTGCAATAGTCACTTAGACAGGTTTCGCTTTTCCTAAGCTGTGGCTGTTTAAAATCTCTCCGTCCAGACAATTAGCAGCTGAAGAAAATATGACAAGACACACGCAAAGAGATTGGGAGGTAGAGGGAAAGGAATGCAGTAGGAGGGAGCTGGGTTGCCTTCTGTAAACTGCCAGACCTCTCCCCCGTCCCCCTCCTGCTCTGCTGCCCCAGCCCATGGCCTGGGACAAGGGGGGGAGGTTTTTTCCCCTCCTTGTCTGTTGATGGCCAGGAATGATCTGTTAACTGTACACCCCTGGCTGAGAGGCCAAAGCAGCTCATGGTACTGTATGTTACCATTACTACTCCCTCATTCCTTTTTACATTTTTTAAACATCTCTTTGTGTTAATGGTTGACATGACTCAGGAGGATTTAATTTTAGACTGCAAAAGGACTAAGTAACAAAACTTAACAATACTGCACATTTGTGAGATATTATTTCTTTAAGGCAATAAGCTTATCCTTCCAACTGGCATTAGTTGTAATAACTTTTAAGCAAAGTTTAAACAGGACTGTTTAGTAGAGCAAGAATAGGCAACTTGGAACAACAGTCCTGCAGATACAGTCCTTGGAAAGAAACTTTGTCTTGAGTCATACTTGATTTTTTCAGTGTCTCTGTGTTTTTGTATGGTCTCAGGCTATTCAAGTCATGTGCCATGTGTGATTTTAATGGATTTTTAAAAATAAATTACTGTGAAGTCTTCAGAGCTCTTTGTGGTGTAAAATTATAGTACATGTAATACATTAATTGGTTTTATGTACAAATTACTGGTGATTGATGTGAAAGTGTTCTGTCTGGCTATGTATATGGAAGTGAAGTTGGGACCTCTGTGACATTTGTGGGTTATCTCAATCTCTAAAAATCAGAGTATTTTTACAAAATTCTGACACCTGTGTTTGGACAATTTCGCCATGGAATTTGTGCACATGTAGCCACAAATAAGCCTTACTCCCTTAGGCTTTTTGCATGTCCTCTTGGGAAATTGTTGAAGTCAAAGAAGCAGCAAGGATGTAAATAAAGACTGATTAGGTCTCCCATGTGACAAAATGTTGTAGACATTTATATATATTTATCTAAACATCTTAGGATGCAAAAATTCGGTATGCATATTTTTGTTTACAGAAAAATGACACAAGTGATGTGATGGGTTTTGGTTTTGCAAGTGAGAAATGGTCACAGAGGTCACAGAGAAGATTTAGTGTCTTGCAGTCATTTGCAATAACCATGTCACTTCAAAGGTTGTCTATGGTCTTAAGTTTATTGTTGCTTGTGTTAGCATTTTTACTACTAGATGGTTTCCTTTCTTGCTAGGGTTCATTCAGGCCATGTATTATGTAGATATATAATTGATTTCTGAATGATATGCTGTCAGTGACAGCAAACTTTGTATGCAAGAGTAAATAAAAACTAATGATGCTTAATACTGACAGGTTAGCATGGAAAGCAGTGAAAGTAAGCCTACAGTACTTAAAATAAGAAAAAAAATAATGAATAAAAATAAGAGGAACTTCTTCCATCTTATGTGTGTATATAGTCTCTCTGTACAGATGTACAATTTATTCTTCCTGAATTTTGAAGGTAAAAATTAGTGTAGTACATTTTAGCAGCAAAGAGAAACACAAGACTTGTTTGAAATGTTTCACAGTATGGAGCAGATGCACACACTGTAATTTCTCACTTTTCCATGTATCTCCCAGAAAATCCAGTTATACTGGACATTTTTCCTTTAAAGAATGTAGCACAAGGAAAGAAAAGAAATCCCCAAACAACCTACAATAAACTATATCCTGTGTTATATATTGCATAAGAGCTGTTTGGACACCAGTATTTGGCTTCATGCTTAATTCTTTTGCATGCATAGAATGAAAAAGTTTTATCAATTAAAGATGTTAATCTGATTAGTTCCCATTTATGAAGTTTTAGGGGTGGTGTTTTTAAACAATTAAATTGACAAGGCTTATGGAAGGTTATAAACTCAACAAGCAGTCAACCATAAAGGAAAAGAATGATTCATAGATAGAATAATTACTTCAAATTTCAGAAACTCTCATTAGCACCTTCCATAAATTCTAAACAATATGCATTTTTAATATGATAGAAGTTTCAAACTATATTCAGTACAAACTCACTAAGAGTTTGCACATGATGGCCTGCAAATTAAAATTTTAAAATTGCTCTTATTGAAGATATATGGTCAGTGATTTGTGATCATATCATGTATGTAAATATATTTATGCTACTATAGGTAACAGTTAAAAGTAGTTTTCCAAGTCAATTACAGTAAATGGTAACACACTTCTATAAACTGTGGTGAAGAAAATTTTGGAAATTCCCTGCAATCAGATTTCTTGTATCATTCTTAAAAGAGGTAATTTGACAGGTCAAATTTAGCAACAGGTCTGATGTTAATATAAAATAAAGTTCTTTGATAGTTTTTAAAACAGAAGATGCATTTTCTCTGTATGCATAGCAACGTGAAAGTACAACTAACTTTCTACATAATGCAGAGCTAGCACTACATTCATTTTGCAGTCTCTTGTCTCAGGGTGAAAAGTGATAGAGAACCATTTTGATTTTAGTGTTATATTAAGAAGGGAATAATTGCAATACATGATGGTTGGGAATTTCAGAGAATGCTAAGCATTCATTGCTAAGCATTTTTTGGATTTCACAAAACAGTGATACTGGTGTAAAAATGAAGTCATTAAAATATTACATTTCAGATGAATATTTTTGCATTTTGATTCTTTGAAATATGCTAAGTTCAGACTTTTATACTTTGGCTTGCAAATATAAAGTAGAAATTAACCCTGTATTTTAAATTGATGCTTCCAGCAGTTGGGTCTTCATACCCCTGTGCTGTCAACCCCCAACCAAAAAAACAAACAAAAAAAAATTCCAAAAACTCAAAAAAAAAAAAAAAGGAAATTTGAAGAACATACATGTACATACACACAGACCTAGCATATATCTGTAATACACATCTATATACAGATCAGTAAGATCTGTATATCCATGTACATACTCATCTAATTATGCTACTATAAGCTCAAATGTAGACTTACTTGTTTAGACCTGTTTAAATTTTGGTACAACTACATTGAACTAGACCAGTAATTCAATGAACAATGACTCAAAATATGATCTGATCTTGTAAGTCTGTTGAGCCGCACAAATTAAGTCCATCTACTTAGCACAACAAATGTGAAGTAAAACATGTAAGCAAAGCCCCTCTGTCACTGAACTTTAATTGTCCACGTTTTACCTCAGGATTACCGTGGATGATACATGCACGTGCCTTTAGGTATCATTGTTAAGCCAAGATGCAACAATTTTTTAAACTGTGATAATGTGTATGAACTCAAAACTAGATTTATACTAACGTGAGTAGATCTTATCTAAATATGTCTAAATTATGGTTTTGAACTACGGTAATGATCTATTTTTAGATGAATTCATGTATTTTGATGCAACCTTCCTAATAAAGACAGACCTCAAAAGATGATAACTTACATTATACCTATATTAACTTATAATCATTAGAAATGTTATTATTTCTAATAATAAGACAGCTTAAATTGTCATTTTGAGCATTTTTCTTAAAGGGTATTGAGATATCATTTAAGGATGAGTTTTTTATCTCTCTCATGTATATGGTGTGCATATCATGTCAAGACAAGTTGATCAAAAGAGAAAGGTGTTGAAGGCACAAACCTGAATATTACCAGTTGTAGAGTTATTCCTTTAAGTGAGACTTTAAGCTCAGTCTTCATATACCATGCTCTCACATGACAAAAAAAAATAAATTAAAAAATCAGTGACTTCTTATCACTTAGCTATATTTTTTTTTCCTGATTGCATCACTTTTAGAAATTTGGGTTGTTTTTTGTGTTTTCAATATATTCTTTTACACTTTGGTTAAAGTAGTTCCAGCTGGTTTATAATGTCAAAGATTTGCAATATTTTTTCCCATATAGCTCAATCCCCACAGCTATATATTGCTTTAAACACTGTTATGTAAATAATTCTTGTTACCAGGTTCTTTCAAGGCCAAATTTGAAAAAAATATTTGGATATTTGGACTATGAATAAGCAAAGCATTTATGCATAAAGTGATATTTCATATGTTTACACTTACATACTTGGCTTATATATGTAATCTGAATTAGGAAAGAAAATGAGAAATAGACAAAGCAATATGTACGTGTATCTACAGGAAAAGTTTGAAAGGTACATAAATGATTTGATGTTTCATTGTTGACTTTGTAGCAATATTGTTAGTTTGTTAGCTTTGTTAATTAAAAAAAATTAGTATCTGACTGTGGCTGCAAAAATCAGTGGCAAAATGAAACAGTTGCAAGGCCTAGAAATAAAATGTAAACTGGAGCAAGCATATATGCTTTAATTTCTTTTAACTATTTGTTCTTAACTAATTCAGGGAGAAAAAAAAAAGACTGCTTGTAGGTATATTTAGAGTATTATGAAGATAAAATTTCCACAGTAGTTTCTGAGAGTTTCCTATTATTGCCTTGTAGAATTGTTTCCAAAACTGCCTTAGAATGTAGACTGTTTCCTAGTGAACTATTTAGTTACTTATTTGGCCTATTTCTAGCTGTTTTCTTGTATTTTTAGGTAAGCACATAACCTCAACCAAATAATGGATTTTTAGATCCCCATAGAGGACAGTGTGGACCCGTGGGCAGACCTAAGTGGTATCCTTTCATACAGGCAGTATGTTTTCAGCAGATTAGTCCTCTACTTTCTAAGCCTTGGATGTGAAGTGGAAGACAGAAATACACACATCTGCATCTTCTGAATATGGACTAAGCTTGGTGCTCCTTGGCACTAGCTGACAAACTATTAAGGCCACTTTCAGACACTACTTTTTACCTGCGCAAACCCTGACCCCCAGCCATTCCTGTTTTATTAAAAGGCCTGTAAAAACACGTTTAAAACAAATAAATAGGTTTCTCCAGGGAGTAGGCTGTCTTTAACAAAGAGAGAGAAGCAAACCAACAGGTTGCTCATTCCTTACAGGGAAATTGAATAATGGTAATAAAATGCTTAGAAATAAATTCATGTAGTTCTTGTTTTGATTTGCACATGAGATGGTTTTTCACAGCAGAAATGTTGCATAAGCACTGCCACTTGATTAGTGTTATCTGTGGTGGGATAAGCAGGGATAAGGACAGTAAAACATGTGCCAAGTTGCACTGACTTACAGAGTAATGTATATTCCTCCCTTTTACATGTCTAGTGTTATCTAAAGGAATAAATTGCATGTTGAAGTACTCAGGGTATTAATATTTAGATCATTTATCTAGCTAGCCTTCCTCTTCTCTCTGAAAAACAGTGGATGCTTAGCTCAGTCTGACATTAAGTTGGTTGACTGGCACAGAACATGGGAGCCACCACATCATGCTATCATATGTGTAAATAGCCTCTTTAAGTTCCAATACTTTTATTTGAAAACACTTAATAAATCTTCAAGAATTTTAATTGAAAAGAACTATGTGTAGAGATTAAAATGACAGAAACATAGGAAAAATAGAAATACAGAGAAATAAGAAAGAGAAATCTAATCTAACATCTGATGTGAAGATTCTGCGTAAGGCTTACAAAAAAAAAGATAATCCACTGGCTGTACTGATGTATTGTTGGAGAATTTTACTGCACTTCTGTTCCATCTGATAGCATTTAATCTCCTCAGCCTATCCAGGTGTCCCATTAAATTTTGACCAAGAATACAATGAAAATTTTGGAAAAAGTAAAATACTTCTGGTTTTAGGCCTTGAAAAGTTTGTATAACAGAGAAGGAAGAGTTTTTATATAAATGGTCATATTCAGTAATCAAGAAGTGTATTGGCAATGTTCTTATTTCTTATAGAGCAAATCATGTTCGCTCTCTTTTCTTCTTCCTTTATCCACATTCCAACCAATTCATTCCTCCTTCCTGTAAACTACCTTAATTTATTGATCTCACTCTAAGAATATTTTCATACTCTGTCACTAATAACTTGTTGATTTTATGTTAGGATTTTACTGATATGCTGCCCATTTCTTAGAAAATTGCACTAGGAAGGAAGTTGGGTAATCATGTATTGAATTTTCTTGCAAAGTATGCTTTAGATAGTAACATTTTGTAATATTTTATATGACACTAACATGTAAAATAGTTGCATATTTGGAACCAGCTGGAAGTATAGCCTTTAACAATATATTTGCCACAACAATGTTTCTTGAATCAAAGATTCTTTTTTTTTTTTTTTTGTCTCCATGCTTTATCTCATGGGATTTTTCTCTTCCTCCAGGCAGCAACTTCTGTTGCAATTTTCTGGTACCGATGAAAACATTGTATACTGCATTCAGTGGCTCTCCTTCTCAGTCATTAGTGTGTGGATATGCAAAGTGTCATTACACTACTGGTGAAATGGTATTCTTGCCAAAGTCCTTAAGCCTTACCCATAGTTGAACCTGAGTTCTTTGGTCTGCACAGGTGTCTTCTCTGACTGTGTATCATAAATGTCAGAACTAAGTAAAGTAAGTGCTGCAAGCTTTGCCTTCTGCTTCAGAAATCCTCTTCTTGAATTTTTTTTTTGTGGTACTCATATGAGTGTATGGACCATCTGCTGATTTATCCTTACATTTGCTCTGTATTTCTGAAGGCATACATGTCTCTCAAGGGTTCTGTTGGCGCTAATGAACCTTTGCATATTTGGAAGCAGAACCTTTAAATGAGGAAAAAAATCCCACTAGCATCAACCTTCATTCTAGCATGGTTTAGGTAAAAGAATAAAAGTTGTTAGCAGGAAAGGACAGAAATTGCCTTTATGAAATAGGGAAAAATATTGAAAAGAAGACTGTACTTCCATCTTTTCCTGAACCTGCATCTGGTTTCAGTATCCAGACTCCTGGCACCATCTCTGGGACTGAAGAACATGCAGTGCTTCCACAAGAGTTTCAGGGTTGCCTTCTGGCAGCTCTTAAGTCCCTTTGAACTACAGAAAAATTTCCACAGTGTCAGTCACATTCCCACACTGGTGACATGTCTTTGATCTGTCCATTGCTTGTTGCAGATTTTCCCTATGACCTGTTAAAATTCCATAATTCTTAACCTTTCCTTGACAGTCACTGGCTCTGGCCTGAAAAGGCATTCTGAGTCTCATTGTTATTTACAAGAAACATCTGGCTCTGGGCACTTTCCATTAGCTGCACCAGTCATTGAAGTGTCTTTCACGTCTACCTCTTGTCGCTTCTTCTCTCCCTTTGGCCTATCTTTTCAACTCCTGGTCAGAACAGCATCATTCCTATTTTATTCCATGTTCTTATTGCCCCTGGACAGCCTTAGTATGGAAAGGCAATGTGTACATGTGTGTTCATATCCGTGTGAGGAGGGAAGGAGTGAAGGATTTGGCAGATATTTCTCCCATAGTTCAGAGTAACTATAACCGCAAACACCCCTAGTTTACATAAAAGGCTATGCCTCTGCTTTCCTCTCCCCTTATTTCCTATATGGGTGGGCGGGATAAATGTCAGGAGGGATAGACGGGGCAAAATGCCTTTATGCTTCTTGTATCTTTTGTTTCTGCTGATGATACACAAGGCAAGTTGTAAATAGCTCCTTCAGATAGAGTTGTTATTCCTTTGAGAGAGATTCTACACAGTAGCTGTGCTCTCAGCACTGCTATGCCCCAGGGATCAGAGAGGGACACTTTAAAGATCTTTTCATTCATTTCTGCATTTTTGACAGAAAGAAATTTAGCTTTTTATCAGAAAAATGTCATCCAATCATTAAAGCTTGAACATTATTTCAAAATTTTTAGTAGCAGTCAGCACAACATCAAACAATGTCAAACTATGAATTTGCATGACACTCAGAATCCAAAGCATTTGAATCCTCATACACTGCCTGCCATGTACTACATAGCACACAAATAAAAAGAACCAAAGAAAAAAAGACAGCTCAGGTACAAATTTTATCAGAGTAATAATGGGGTTTTATTCCATTTATTCACCCATCATTCAAATAAGGTTCAGAGACCTGGATAATATTAGAATTCATGAAGTGAAAGACACTAAATGCTTGGCTAATTATACTTGCTCTCAACCTGGTTTTCATATTTTTACCACTTGGGAAAATAGATGACAAAGCAGATTGTAGTGTACATTTCTGTATTACATTTATTGGAGAATACTTTTGTCATTCCTGGGAGATCAACTTTATCTGACAGCTTTTTGTGTGACTTCAAATGTGTTAAGGGAGCTTCTGTGTGTACAGGTATCTATTTGCTAACATTCAGAGTAATAACATTCTTATCTTCCTTGTTCTTGAAATATAATGTATATGGTTGTATATTTAAATTTTAAAGTTTAAAATTTATATCCTCAGCTTTTGATATATTTAAAACTGATGCAAAACTTATCATCTGCTACCCTGGAGTGCACAGATACCAAGCACCTTTCTGGAAAATTAAGGTCTAGTTCAGACCCTAATGGAATGGATCATTGGATATAACAATTTGGAGTGGAGGGAATCCATTGAGCCTGGAGACCTAAGGTGAAGAACAGGTTTTAGAAATTACTTTGTGGTCTCATTTGTTGTATTGCTCTTTATATTATTTTGAACAGTTACAGTGATGATCATGAGTGAAAAAGTAACATGGAGTAGCTTCCAGAGTCATTAATTTTTGATGGTCTAAGGAATACTTACTGCTGGCTTACAGAGATCTGACTAGTTCTGTGGTGTTGGCTTTCTTCTTTGATTTCTGCTGCTGCGTTGCATGCACATTTTCCTGTGTGTAGTCTTCTAGGTATACAACCACTGTGGGATGTTGAGTAACAGCAGGTGGGAGGGGCTCCACATGACCATGAATGGGAGGAAAAGTTGTCCCACACAGCATTTTGTCTCTTAAGGTGTTGTCCAAGCTCTTAAGCAGCAAGAGAATCCTTGAAGCATAGGAGAAAGAAAAGCTTGACTATAAATACAGATGTTTACATAGGATACCGTAGTTATGGAAAAACAGAGAGATGTAGAAATGGAAAACAGAAAGTCACTGAGGTCGAACTGGCCACACAGAAGAGGAAAGAAAAAGCTGAGACCTGGAGAAAGCTGACTTAATGGCTTAAGATAGTGAAGAAAGTCCCGCATTCGTGGAACAATGAAAGCAGAAAGATAAAAGGACAAATAAAAGAAGACAAGAGGTAGCTAAATAAATAAAAGTCATGACTAAGACCAGACTATTTGCTATTTGCACTGTGTTAAAATAAATTGTCCAAACGAGTCATTGGAGTAATTTCAGATCCCTGGAAATTCAGATTTCTGGCTCCGTGAAGACGTTTGAAAACTAGGATGGCAATTTCAAATCAGATGTAGGTCAAAATCAGAAACTGAGAACAATGATACAATATTAATCTGCTTTCTGTTTGGGATTCAGTGTTTTGGTCCTTATTAGATCAGAATGCATTGAGCTGGACTGTGACTCTAAAAGTTGGCCGGATGGTAACCAAGATAACCTAAGATTTAAGACTCAGAAATAAATCTGTGTCATATCACAGGTTGAACTGACCGTGGGATGATAAGGTACAGGAGCTAATCATCATGCTAAAACCCACAATAGTCTCGTTCTGAAGAAAGCAGAGCTTGTGGCCCTGAGGCTGTGAGAGTTGACTAAACAAGAAAAATAACAGCATCATAAAAAAGTCTGTTGCTCATTTAGGAAAAAAAGAAAACAACTCAATTTATTTTTTACAGTTAATAGTGGATCTAAAATCTTTTGGAGGTCTTGGAAAAGATACTTTTTAAAATAATCTATGAGGAAATTTTAAGTTCCACAAATGCTTCATTTCAAACTTGGAATTTTGTCTGGGCAGTATTTTTCTGGAAATTAAATACATTTTCTAGATTAAAGAGGTCAGTTTTAGTTGCCACATTGCACTTAATGGTGAGCTACCATTGTAAATGTTTCAGACATGTGACTCTACTCTGTGATACATTCTTGGATTTCAATTGCTAGATTGCCCAAAATGGAAGAGCTTTCATGTGAATGATGGATTCTCTATCCTTTTAGATGAGTTCTGAAATGAATTTTTTTAAGCTGTGAAATGGAATAAATGGTGGAGAGGGCAGGTGTTTAACACCATTTATGCAGAATAACATGCCATCCATAACAAAGAAAGCTGACTTCTAAGGCTGGAATATTGCAACGGTATATCGGGTCACTACTACTTTTTAGTCCTCCTAAGGTTAAGGGTTCAATGTAAATGAATGGTTTATGCAGAGAAAGCATAAACATTCAGATAGGACCTGGTACTATGTTTTAGCCTTCTTATCAAACTGCATTTCTGCTTTCATTTCATTGTGATAGCTCTGGAATTCCTTTATATCCTTGCCATCTCTGTGTAGTTTTCTGTCCAGGTCTCTGCCATATAAAATCTCCAAAGCTGTTTGAGACATGTTATCCTTGTGGGGGTGCCTTCCTTAAAAGCTTGCAAACTCAAAGAAACCCCCAAAATTATCACTACATGAGAATGCAGAAGGAAGTTGCCTGAAGATATTCTCTCTTCAGTTTCACAGTGTAAATTGTCTTTGGCTATTTTTCTTCCAGACTTTTAAATTTTTTTGACATGACAGGTGTCTTGCACAGTTGATACTTGACAAAAAAATGACAGTGAAAAAAAAGTTATCTTGCCTTCAATATTTTGTTTTCTTTTCCTTTTAAAAAGGTGTAGCATTTCAACTAAATTCAGTTCTAACTTTATTTCCCAAAGTAAGGACTCTCCAGTCTGGCTCTTTTATTTCAATTTTCTTCTTGCAGGTGGGACTAAGATGATGTTCAAATCATCACTTTTTTCTCTTGTAACATCTGCTCAATAATCCTGCTGCTAAGGACAGAAGATTGTTCTACTTTGATTGTTCTATATTTGATTCTAAATCTCTTAAAAATCCTAAACAGTACAGTTTTCTGATTCTTGAGAATGTTTCAGCATAAATATTATCCTGTGAAGGCATAATTTAAAATTATTTGAACTCTTACAAAAAATATGTATAGTAACAGTTGATGATAGAAAGATTTATTTGTAGAAAAAGGTTTTAAAGTATTAATGATGATTTTAAAAGAGTGTTTTATTGAAGGGTAGTTAGTATACCTAGCACTGTGTGGAAGAGCAGTAGTAGATGGCCCTCTCTTGTAAACATTCATAACTGAAACTGATGTCCAGAGTGGTCCAAGTGTGAAACACTGGCCCTAGGTGAATGTCTCTTTGAGCTCTGCAGTTGACATTTTATGTAAGACACAGACAGCTTTTTCCATGTGACCTAAAGTCTTTGTGCTTTACATAAGAAACCAGTTGTTTTAAAGGATGAGTGGATTGCAGGAGAGGAGGATTGCTGCACAGGTGTGAAAAAAGACATGGAAGACAAGAGGTAGCTAAATAGGCAAGGGAGGAGGAAGGCTATTGGCTACAGGGAATGGAGTGGAAAAGAATATGATGGAGAACAGAAACATAGCCAGAAGCAGAGTTGTTCACAGCCTTGAAGTTTAGGATGAAGAGCCTGGACTTGAATCAGTTTCCTTTACCTTCCACATCAAAGAAGGGAGTGACATGATCCAGGCAATAGGTGAGAAAGCTCTCATATTAAAAGTTTCATGCTACATTAATAGGAAACATACTTAAAAACTGAGGCATTTCAGAGAGAGGGGGAAATAAAAGAGTATTAACAAAATTGTCTATGGGTGAGAAATATTAATTTGACAAACTACAGTTAGTAGCCATCTTTTGTTTAGCACTACTTTTGTGGCAAAAGCAGGCCTGCACAGTAATGTTGACTACTGTACTGAGTGTACAGTGGAGAAACAGATCCACAAGACATTGATTTTATGAGGTGAAAAAGCATGCAATGCAGTGGCTTTGGGAACATGGTGTGTTTCCTGTGTTGTTTTATGCTCAGAACCAGAAAGGGTAAATCATTAAAAAATGGACACAGCCTTCAGTTCTGTTTTAGCAGCCACTGGCTTTTAGCAGGTCACCAGCTTTTTGTTTGTTTGTTTGAA
Organism: Geospiza fortis; assembly: GCF_000277835.1. Classification (NCBI taxonomy): domain Eukaryota; kingdom Metazoa; phylum Chordata; class Aves; order Passeriformes; family Thraupidae; genus Geospiza; species Geospiza fortis. Next base: position 5,092,934 of record NW_005054323.1, read on the forward strand.
AGCAGCTTGAATAGTGTGAGGTGTTTCAGTTAGGCTGTGTGGTAGTGTGCCTTGTAGTGAAGTGATTCAAAATAGCTTACAGCCCAAGAAGCAGTCCAACAGCAAGTTCAAAAAGCTCTGTGTGGGCTGCTTTTCTCTAGAGCAAAATTAAGTAACATATTCTGCCATTAGAAGGCAGAACTCATGGCTTCAGAGTCATTCAAGATGTTTTCTTTGCCCAAGTTCATTTCTGTCTTAGCTCTACTATCCCTGCATGGCAACCTGCAGTGTAGAGAACTCCAGCAATAACTTTAAGATATGATTTGAGACAATAAAAAGAAAAGCACTGCTTGTGACACACATAGTTTGAATTTTGGCAAAATCTGTATGTTTCATTATTTCAGTCAATGGAGAGGATTTGCACTGGACATTTGGAAGGATCTCTCAAGCAGAATCAGAGCTGGCAGTTTTGAGTGGGTCAGAAAGGAAAGCAGTGGGTTAGAACCTTATTTTCTCAGAGTCTGTGTTGGAGCTGCCCAGTGAACATTGTGAGCTGGGTCTGCAATTGTTGGAAGCTGACATTTTTTGTTTCACTAAAAATAACAAAATATTTCCAGCACTGAAAGAGATATGAATGTTTCCCTTGATCCAAAAGTCATCATATTTTAAAGGCTAGGTTTTGTCCAGCCCTCTCTTTTCCCTATTTGATACTTTAATGAAGAAAAAAACCAACACGAATAAAGCAAGGGGAAAAAATCAAACACCACATCAACTAATGGGCACATATTCAGTTAACTGAAGACTATTTGATTTTGTGAACCTCCTCAGGTAAGAGAATGCCATCTCTCTTGTCAAGCAGTGATCGAGAAAGAGTATGTTCATAATGGACCTGAGACTTTCAATAAAGAGGCCACGTTTACTAAAATAAATGTTTGTGTGGGTGAACTTAGAGATTGTGCTCCGGGCCTTATTTGTTTTCGTTAGTGGCTTAGGAGAGCCTGGAGATGATGCCATGATAGCTAGTGGCGTTTCTTCCCACTCAGAGTACTACACAGGACAGCAGAGAGCAGAAAAAGGACCATAGAATCATTGAATGGTTTGGGCTGGACAGGATCTTAAAGACCATCTAGTTCCAACCCCCCTGCCATGGGAAGGGACACATTCCACTAGACCAGGTTGCTCAGAGGCCTATCCAACCTGTCCTTGAACTCTTCCAGGATGAAGGCATCCACCACTTTGAGAAACCTGTTCCAGTGCCTCACCGCCCTCACAGTAAAGAATTTTGAAGAAGTGTATCTTTGTTATCTTAGTATGTCAGAGAGTGCATATATAATGTTTTATTGGTGTATAAAAGCAAACATAATCCCGAAGTGCAAGCAGAATGGCAGACTTGCAACAGTCATTAAAGTTTACTTCCAGCTTAAATAGCAACCCTGCTGTCTTTACAGGATATATCTGGTAGAATAGTTGTTTATTAATGTTTAGACAGTTTTTTGAAGGTGGAATGCTTTTATTAAGTGTTGAATATTGTCACTATTATTTATCTCTTTCTGTTATGTGTGGCTTTATGTACAGCTAGTCAGGGGGATCTACCAGCAAAAAATAATTATTCCATTTGTAGTTTCATACAATCCTGATAGTGAATTTTCGGTGTAATGTATTATTTCTAATGCTTTATTCCTGCTTGCTGTGAAATTTTCAGAATTTTCTCTGATAGAAAACACATATTTTCTCCATCCTGGTTTCAGTACAGTGTAACACCTTTGCTCAATCACCATTCCATTGCTACTAACACACTTGTTCACTGGGCTATGCTGCAAACTTGATCTGTAGAATGATCTGGGGTGAAATCACCTTCTTTGATGTTTTGGGAAACCATTGCAGGCTAACTCATCCCTGGAGTTATCTTTTGTCATATTTTGTGATATTGAAGAATTAGAACAAAGTTAAACCTGTTTTTGAAGCTCCCTATATTGCCAGGAATAATGATTCATGTAAATTTACACTCTGAGGCCTATATTTGCAATTGCAGTGAGAATGAGATGATAGCTCAGAGCATAAATGGGATGGGTACAACCACCATCTGATATATAGCTAATTGGTGGAGGAACACTGAACGAAAGCTAAATCAGCAGAATTGTTTATACATACATAGAAAGTAAAAGAGAAAAAAAAAAAAGAAAAAAAGAACCTCAGTGCACCAATGCTAAGTAAACTGTGTATTTCCCTACCCATACCCACATGTGTGGAAGCATTTTCTTCCCTGGTACCCTGCTGCACTTGCTTATGCCAGAGAGACTTCATGATACGGTCTTATTGATATGCTTATACTGAGGAGCTTCCTGAAAATATCTCCATCTCTCTGCCCCTCTTTTCTCACTGTCTACAAGTCTGGAACCTGAAACTCCATTGCGCTGTGGAGGGTACCAAGGAGAGCACGAGCCAGTTGTAAAGGGTGGGTGCAATTTGTGCAACACCGTGTACAAAGATATATATGTACATGTTTGTAGATGAAAATATTTATCTATCTCTCTGTCTATCTCTTTGTCTGCCTATATCTTTACAGCCACAGGTTTGAGGTTTTTTTTCTTTTTCAATTAAAATACATTTCATAGCATTTTGCTGATGTTTACAACTCCTATGATTAAACTAAAAAGAGTTGCTTGAGAACAATATTTCACAGCAGTTTAACTCAGTAAATATAATTATTGCTATGTCTTGATCTAAATATCAAGGCAAAGTTTTTCTTCCAGTTTGTAGGTATAGCATCTTGCATGTTTCAGATGTTTGAGGTCCTTCCTCGTGTGACTGGAGTTCTTTTCCCAGGCATACTGAAGTACAAGTGCAAATTTCCATAAAATTTAAATAAGGTATTTCCTGTAATAATGAATAATTGTGGCTGCTCTCTGGTCTGCATTGTAATTAACCATGATCAGACTTGTTAGGCAGAGATATTGCTCCTGTTATAATTTGGCAGGCTACTGTGATTTTGCCAGCTTAAACAAACTGCAGCTTTTACTTGCAGGATCACAGGGACAAGATGTGCTTCTGCTGCAGCAGTTTCTTCTTAAAAGCAGAGGAATAAAGTGATAGCTTGGTATGAAAAGCCACCAGTGGTACCAGTAGCTATTCAATTTTTGTAATGACATTTTCCCTAGGAGTATTTGTAATATTGTACGGTGTGATAGCTGTGAGTTAGTTAAATCTGGCATTGTGGTTCAAGAAAGAGAAAATGACCCTTTTATGTTTTATTTAGCAGATATTTCTGCAGGGTAAATGTCTATGGAAAAAAACAAGGGGGCAGGGGAAAGGAGGGGAGGAAGCACAAACAAAATCAAACCCAGAACTATAGAAGAATCATAAAAATAGCCCTAAATAATTTGTTTTTTTTTTTTTTAAGAAACAGCAAATGACCTTGTGCTCAAATACACAAGGTCTGCTGCTTGCACTAGAATGATCTCTGTGGACTAAGTAGCCCTGCATCTGGACACTTGGTCAGCCTCTGTTTCTCTGTCTTTCTCTTTTTGTGTTAAGAACTGTTTGAAACATTACTGTCTAGTTACTGCGGTGTCTTTCATTTAGATTCTGTTTATTGACTAAACCACAAGGATTCCTGCCCAAAGTACCAGGCAGCCTACACTTGAATGATTTTGATTTTCTAACATCAGCCCTGGGGTTTATTTGAAAAATGTACATACACTGCAGCTTTAACAAGTCAAGTGACTGCATGATTTTGACCATGGATTAAAGTATATCTGAAGATCATTAAATTTAAAAAAAAAGGTGGTGCAGGGAAATAAATGTAGTAGTCATTGTACTAGTACTGTGCATGTGTGACACATGTTTTTTGTCTTTTCATCTTCTACAAGAGCCAGAAAGTTTCCTGCCGTTCTCTTTTCAGCTATTGACAAATGATTGCCAGATGTGAGATCTTTGCTGTGTTCTTTCCCCTTCACAAACCTGCAGTGATGGGATATTCGATTCTCCCTTGCCCATTTCATCTCCTTTCCACATCTGCCAAAGATACACAGGCTATACATCCCTACATGAGAGTTTAAAGTTTATTCAGCTCCTCCACTCCCCCCAATAAAACATTTAGAGACAACAGAATGAAGTCCATGTGACTCTCCATAAATCTCAGTGCATTTCAGGGTAGGTTGTTTTTTTCCATTTGTACATATCTAGGCAACTTTGCTTTAGTTTTGGCCTGTATTTCACATATAAGCTTATACTAATATATGTATATAAATGCACATATTTATGTGGAAAAAGTAATGCCAGTTTGAGACTCCTCAGGAGTTCCTGTCATTGTCATATTATATGACTCTCTCCTCCTCCTGAAGCTGAAGCTAAAGTGTAAAATTTTACAGGATTGTCTGATGAAGTTATTGAAATAAGCAACTAAAAGAAACTCAGTATGATATCTGTGCTGTGAAAGATTTTAAAACACTTTGAAAAGCATAGATGGAAAAAAGTGTGTCTGTTACAGACTGTATGATGATGCATTAGCTCTCACTTTCCTCCAGTTTTACTACTGGATTTCTAGGAAAATTCTGAGGAAACTTTCCTTCAAAGTAACTTTTTGTAATCTAAAGAATGAACTAATTTTTACCTTAGCAGAAATAACTCTAGGGTGACCACACACATAATCAGACTCACATACAAAAGTTTTCTGGCGCTGCTGTCTAGAGTTTGTATTGATGGGGGTTATTTTTCCCTTCCAAGTCTGCTTTTACAAATGCCTAGTGAAAGGGGAAAAAAAACCCAAAAAAACCCAAAAACCCAAAGTAAACATAAGCCCCCGAACAAACAAACAAAGGAATGAAAACAGAGAGAGAGACAGAGGGACAGGCTTTCCAGCTCCTGACCTTCCTATCAGGTGGGCTAATGCAGGTGCCCTTTCTGTTTTAAGACTATACTTTCTGGCGTACTGAGCAGATCTTCAGTCCCTGAGACAGATCAGCAATTTCTTTTTCATTAGAAAAAAGTCAGTAGAATGTCTGCCATATGTGCTCAAAATAGTGGATGGAACTTCAGGAGCAGAGCAGACTTACTTGGGTTTTAATCTTAAAAATGCAAGACACTTGCTGTTTTGTTATTCCAAAGGTTGTTGTTTTACAGTTGTTACCATTTCTGCCTATGCCTGTTGAGAAATGATGGCATATCCTCATCTTTAGCATGTCGAGACTCACTATTTCGCTTTCGCCCTTTCTAAGATCTTTAGATACCTCCCATAGAGAAAAATACCTGAAACTTATGAGAAGAAACCTGTAAGGGAAAATCATCTTTCCACTGAGCAAAACAGAACCCAAAACCTAAGCTGAATAAGACTAAACCTCTTCTAAGACTCCAGGTTTTTTGCATTCTGCTTTTGAAGATGATTTGATAGTGAGATAACGTTGGTTAGAGATCATTGGCCATGTGGTTCCATTTAAATTTCTCCTTTATTTTTTTCCCCCATTAAAGAAAGGAAAAGTTAATTTTGAAGGAACACAGAAAACTTCACACCTTGAAGATCAAGACAAACAGTTGTCTGTCTTTTCATGAAACAATCAGGCTTGAAACTCCAGTAGGAGGAGATGAGATACATCAAGTTCAGAACGCTTCACTTAATTTGTCCTTACTAATGTGCTGACTGGTTTCTCATGTCTTCCTTCTTCTTTCACCATGGTTACTTGGGGAGGTAGAGAGGTGCTAAGCAATGGAGGTGTCATCCGGCCTGTGCACTGAGGGAATGTCCTTCAGAGGACGACTTGTCACTAGCCGTCAAAGAAGAGAGTGGCTTTGTGGTCTCTGAACATCTGGCAGCACTGCACAGGAAGCTGAGGGGGTGTCATTAATTGTGATGAAATAATTTAAACCATCAGGAATAAATGAGGCTGTTAAGCTAAGTTCAGATTCCATTTGCTGTGCACATGTGTCTAGCAGCCTGTGTGCAGTTAAAAAAAGAAATGAGTTGTATTAGCTTGTGAGCAGAAGTGAAACAGATACTGTAAATGAAGTGAGTTACAGTGTGATGACATCATGTTGAACAACATTCAGAGAGTGAGTTTTGTAAAATCAACATGCAGGAAAGTGGCATGTTACTTTGATAAAGTTTTGCTTGAGATCGCACCTGATGATGATGGGTAAAGCAAGCAATGGTTCGGTGCATGATTTGCAAAACTAACCTTGTAGTTTCCAAACAGAAGCCTGTCTTGTGAACAGAACTTTTGCCTAAAGACTTTAGTATAACTTACCCATTATTCTGTACATATCAGTCTGATACATTTAGAACTGGGCCATAGCAGAGATATTTACAAATAAGGGCTTGGGACCCCTGTGCAGAGGGGTGCTTTTAAAATTTTGTCAGCTTTATTTGTTGGAGGTAGAAAGAGCATTTACTGACGTGATATTTTCTTCACTTTTTGCCAACTGTCCTAATAAATAAAGAAATTCTACTGCACCGGATTTCAGAGAAGTAAGAAAACACATAATCTTGAACTTGTTGAAAAATGAGTAAAAGCATATTGGGTAAAAGGTCTCAATTTCCTTTTTACTTGAATATTCCTCAAGTAAAGAACATTCAACATTCATAAAATACAGAGAAAATGGCTGTACAAAGCTAAGTTATTTAAAATAGCTGTTAAATTCAAATGCAATTTTTTCTAAAAATGGGCATATACAAACTGACTTTTGCTGAGCAGTGGCCTGAGAAAGCAGAAATTGTTGAAAGTGATAGTCGTGAGCATCTCCGAAGTTAAGAAAGTTCACAAATTTACAGATTCATCCCAGGCAGATTTTTGGCATCTGGAATAATTCTGCAATACTCTAGCTGAAGGTAGGACACCCAGCCAGAGGTCACAGCCCATGCTTTTACTATCGTCAGCATATGTACTGGTAGGCTGCTTGCAGTGATACAGCTGGAAGGCTGCTTTAAATTCTGACAGTTACCAGCAAATTATTGTTGGGCTTTCTTCCTGGGAGCAGAAGAGACCATGGATATATGGCTGGGACTTTCTTCTGCCTGTATTACAGTCAGCTTCTAAAATTGTGCTCACTTTTGTTCCATTGTCCAGTTGCCTGTTTGTAGAATTCCAGTTTTCTTTGGTCAGTTCCTGTTTGAATAGAGAGTACTACAATATCTGAGTACATGAATTTGCAGTGGATGAGTTTTGGTTAGATAGGTCTGGCATCCCCAGTAAATTTTTCCATTTCCCTTGAAGGAGTCGGTGTCGAAAATAGTAATTATAAAATAGACCTTTTTAAAAAAAATAAAAATTGGTTATTCTTTTGCACTTTAAAACTATTTTCATTGCTAAAAATTGGAAGTATTTTGTGTTAGTCACTTATATGATGTTGTCTAAGGGTGCCAAGACAGGATGCAATGGTACAGCAGTTGGTGAAAAATGATATTTGGTCACAGGAAAGACAGTGTACGGAACACCAGTGTTTCTGGAGTATAAACCTATCCTTGCATACCCTGTAGGTGAAGTAACTGGTTATTTTAGTATAGAAATACTAAGGAAACACTTGTGATGAAAAAAGTTATATACATACAGCTTTGACTCAAAAGATTTTAAAATTTGCAGCCAGGAGTTCTGTACCAGTCCTTCCTTCTGCCCGTAACAAGAAATGTGTGTTTTGTTTATCAGCAAATTTAGGCTCATATCAGGGCAGTCTGTAGAATGCTGGGGAGCTGTTTAAGTGTGTAGGAGCTGGAGTCAGAAAGTGAATGCCTGGGCCCTGTAAGGAAACTGGCAGAACATTGGGACCTGGAGGTGCTCAGCACTTTCAATCCCTGTTGAGATTCCAGGTAAGATGGAAAAAATTGTGCATGGCATCTCAGATTAAGGGATTTTAATGTGTCTGTAGGTGCTGAACTGTGGGTCAGTGAATTGGAAAAGTTTGGTTTTGGACAGTTAAAATATTACCATTATTCCTAAATGAAAAGCATGTTAAATGTTTTTTCCCTAGAGTGCTTTAATAGCACAGAATGTATCCCACTTTGAATATATTTGAAATGTTTTTGCAGTATATTTAGGTCATGTAGTTTGCTGATATGAAGTTGCAGAAAAAATGAAAAGTTTTGGTTTTAGATGATTTTGCCATATCTGAGGTACTGGAATTCTCTACTCATCCTTTCAGAAGAACTTTTTTCCTTTTGCAAGGCCTCTGCAACCTCTGCAATTTACTTACTAGCTTTCTAGATTGTCACTTTCCTTCTGCCTAATCCCTGTCATACATCAACCGCATTTGTTTTCATCCTGCGTAAAGCTATGAAGAAACAATTCTTTAGTGATGTCACTAGAAAATGAATAAATAAAAGCTTTGTGTTCCCCAGAGTAGTTTCTTTGAGCTAATATACACTGAGAGATATTTCTGTGAAACACTCTGTGTGTGTGTGTTTTAAATAACTTAAATAATTGAGTTAAAATATGACAGAGTAGAGGAGGAGTAAGAAGGAACAAAATAACTACAGAATGAACAGATAGTGCTGCAGACATTGTTAAAACTTAGACTAAATCTGAAAGTAAACCTTGAGAATGGGAAGCAAGGGTGGCTGTACTAGATGGGTGTAAATGTTAGTGGGCTAGCTGCAGTGTAATGGAAACTGCTCAAATTACTTTAATATTTATAAAATAATATTTTAAGGACCCTGTTTTCTCTGACAGAAATAAACAAGCCACCCCCTCTTTCTAGAATCATGTTAGGTTAAAAAATATTCAGAGATTTAAATTGAACCCATTTTGTGCATGGAATATAAATGTGCTTTTAAGGCAACTTACCTTGTTTTGTAAAGCTCTTGGATGAGGTTTTTGATATAATAGCACAACTATTGTGATTATCAAACAAGTTTTCATGCTATATTTTTGTGATCTGTTAGGATCTTTTTGTTTGCCACTTCTTATAACAGAACTCTGAACAAAGTTGATCAAACTTCTGGATAAAACAGCTACATGCTCTACTCTCAATTACAGTTAAGTCTGTTTTGGTTTTTTTTTCTTTCCTAGGATGGGAATTGTACTCTTTTAACCCATTGTCCCCTGCCTCATTAAGTACAAATACCCTCCAGACACTGCTTTCTCAAGGCACATCAAAGTTTATTATAAATGCAGCTCAACCTTTGTGGGCAGTGCTTTTTTGTGCTGCTTTGGTACAAAAAATATTGCACTGGCATGTTAAGTTTATTAGATATTCCTTATGTAAACCAAAGAGGTGTTCTTTGATGTTTAGACAAACCATGGTTTTAGCAACTAACCATAAAATCACTAGTCAAGTTGTACAAGAAACTTCCCTCAAATGCTGCATTAGTTGATTATGGAGTTCTTTTCATTGCTGGAAAAAACAATAAGTAGAAAATAAAATGCATGAGTTTGAGTAACTGAGAGGTCCACAGAACATCTCTACATTTGGCACCAACACTTAGGCTTGCTCAGTTACAGGTTGGGAGCTCTGCAAGGATTGGGGCCTGACTTTAAACAAGAGAGCTAATGGGTGCTACGTGGGTCCTGAGTTTCCTGCACATGACACTGATTAATTTCACTGAAATTTTGGAAGCCAGGAACTTAGGAGAACCAGACCAGTAGGGTTAATCTGCATTAAAAATAATGAAAATTGTTCTGAGTGCCATTTCAGTGACAGCTAGTAGACAATAAACAGTGCCACATTTTTCTACATCCCTGTATGCATCTTTTGTGTGTCTGATTACATCCTCCCAGTGCTTTCCTACCATGTGTATATATTTTCTTTTGAGAAACTGGTTTGAAACATGCTGTTTTCTATGGCATCAACAGGTATCACAAAACCCATGTGATATACTCACAAATATTATTTTTATGAATTGAGCAATTAGTGTCTGATGTAGCAGGCACTTGCTAGACTTGTCCTTGATTGTGTTTGATTTATTCCAATTTACAGTGAACTGATGCGATAGAAATCCATACATAACATGAAGGGTTCTTTTAAATTTATTCCATGCTAAGAAATAAAAAAATGGCTGAACTAATGCTATTAAAAAAATAAAAAGTAATTACTGGAAAATTTAAGCATTGAGGCTGTTGCATCTGTGTCTAGATTTTCTTCAATGAAGCAACATTTTAGTAATGATCTCTTGCTTAGCACCATCTTTATTATTAAGAGTATGTCTCATTTGTATTTGTGAATCAGGATGAAGATTTCTGAATAAAATACCCATGAGTTATTTGTTCAATGTTTTCCTAATGAAAAAAAGAGGATAATAAAACCACATTACAATAAGGGTACAAATTAATTGTGGCATTATACCTGGACTTCTGCTGAAATACCTTAAGCGTGAAACAAAGCCAGTGAAACAAAGCACACATTTTTCTTTTAAGCCAAGTAGACAAATCTGAATTAGATTTCATCTACTTTCTAGAAGTTGGTGAGTCTAGCTGTTATTTTGCCTTTCCTGAAATGGAAATAAATATATATATATATCTATATATATATATATCTATATCTACTAGAGCTGACGTTTGTAGTGGAAAACTAGAATGGCATAAACAGGAAAGTGGGATTGGCAAAATGGTTTTTGTTAGATCTGTGATTAAAAGTTAAACAAATAATTGGATAGATATCACTGCTAGAACTGGGAAAAATAATCATTACTATAATAATTTTTTTAAAAAGGAGTGAAAAAAAAAAAAAAGGGACAGAATTCTGTCATTTGCCCACATAAGCGACTGTCTTTTCTTTGAATCTACTGATTCCCACCTGGTTTTCAATTTTTTTATATGTTTTCAAAGTTGAATAGATGTAGATACTTAATTTGTATGGTGCTTGAGTTCTGTTCCTTGGGTATACTTTCTCACGCGTGTAGGTGTGCTTTGTTGCCTAGAAGGGAGGTTTGAGGGAGCAGGTAAACCAGGATGGATAGGTATCAAAAATTATTTTCTAAAGGGGTGGCTGTCACTCTGCCACAGCGTGGCAACAACCATGTTGTATCTCTCCATCATTCTGAGACTTGTAAGTTACCACCAGTAAGAGACAGAGACTCATTTAAGCTGAAATTGTCTGAGGACAAGGTTTTCTCTTCACAGAATCATAAAATGTCTCATGTTTGAAGGGACCCATCGGGATCATCTAATCTAACTCTCTTTTTGCAAGTAGGGATGCTGGAGACTGGTAAATAACCTGGGATGTGCTACTTGGGGCATGCTTTTGGGATCATACGGTAGCTAGCTGAAGGGGATCTTCATATGATTTTGCATTTCAGAGGTGGGTGATAGCTGCTAAATTTTGCAAATGTCTGACTTTGAAGATGGAATTATGTAAACACTCTTTATGAATTATAATGGGAGTGAGGCAACATGATTTTTTTGTGGTTTATTTTTTGTTGCTTATTTTATTGATTTCATAGTGGAATACTTTTATTTATGCATTTATTTTCATAAATTACCAGGTAAGAGACAGTGGATAAGCAGATGAAACAAGATCAAAGATTAAGTCAGAAGGCCTTAGGGTGAAACTAAATTCTTTAATGCTGTATTCGCTTGTGTAGCTGCAGAAACCACACAGTGCTTTTTCTGCTCTTTTCTGTGCTGTACAAGGAGCAATGAGGAGTAGCCCAGAGTCTCCAAAACTGGAAACAAATGTCAGTGCTGGATGCTGTCACCAGCTTGAATAACTCAGAGCACTAGTGTAGAAATAAGTTTAGCTGCTGTATAAAAATGTTATTTTTCTTTAGTGTTATGACTGTGTTCATTATTTGTTTTACAGTGGTGCATAGAAGTTCCAGCTATGGGCCAGGAGTCTGGGTATTGTACAAACATAGAACAAACCTTATTTTTACAATGAGTCAATTCTAGGGTGGGATGCTGCAAGTACTGTAAATCTTCATCCCAACAATTTGTGATGATTTATCAGGAACTTTATATGCTCACTGATCTAGAAATAAGGAGAGGACTTCAAAAGAAGTGGAGCAAAATTGCTAAAATTGCATGTGCTTGATTCAATTTTCATTTTGCTATGCACATTATTTGGAAATTTCTTCTGTCATGTCAATGATAGCCAAGCAGGAATATGCTGAGGAAGGAAACTAGAAAGGAGGCAATATGGCTGAGTTTTTGGATATGTTTGGGAGTTTCCTGGTTGTCAGTAGTAGTATATGGTAGTTCTGTTTGTTTTGCTCACACTTAGTAAGTATTTAGAAGATCTATGAGAGCTATTTCTTATCAGATAACAGAGTCTGCCAGCAGAACCAAATACTGGTAAGAAGACATAACAAAATGGCATCAGAGGCTTGTGATACAACTTTGGAGGCAAAAGCTTCTGCAGGCAAAATAGAATCTGATGTGCACTTGGGAGGAATAAGACGCTTCCTGGCTTCAAGTGTACTGTGGGGAAATGAGATGGAAGTTTCCTTTGAAAATTATTGACTCTCAGGTTTAAAAAAGTGAAATCTATAGCTTAATGTTTGCTTTGTATCTTGTTCTCTGCCATCCTTTATCTAGTAATAATGACTTACCACATTAAATCAATCCAGTCAATACATGAAGTATTTTATATACGTCATAATTACTATATGACCTAAAAACGTGAAATGTGGTTTATGAAGATCTGATAAATTTGCAAGTCTTTTAAATACTGAACATGTTGACACTGTGACTAATTCTATTCCCCTCAGCACAGTCAGATATTTTCCTTTGTATGAAAATTCTGTGAGAGGTTGGAAAGATATTACAATACCATAAACTGCTAGGTCAAGTTATTTAGATCCAGATTTGATCCATTGTCATGTATTTTTCATTCATATGGTTGTGAAATATCAAATCATTTTGGCAGACACCTGCTCTGATTCAAAGTAATTTTTAAACTCTGAGAATCTATCAAAACCATATTTCTAGCTGTAGCAAAATGTATATTTGCATTACAGTCTGTCCAACATGAGTAATGTCAACAATATTACAGTGTACATTTTATTCCAGCTAACAACAGTAGCTTTATCCAAGTTCCAATCAGAGATACAGTGTAAACACAAACCTAAGTTTTATGTCTTTCAGTGGTGAGCCAGTCATGTTTTTTTTTTTAAAAAAAAGGTTGGAAGTATGTGTGTATATAACTATTGCAATGCTTCTTGCAGATGCATTTTAGTTTATTTTTTTGTAGCCAATGACTTACTGTCATTTTTGCATTTTAGTTGTAAGCATAGAAAGTGTGGTTTTTGTATTCTGCTCCTTTTTGAAACTACTTGTGAAAAGACCATAATCAAGAGAAAGGATTGAACCCTTTTTGATAGCCCTCTGTAGTCCATTCCACAGCAGGACATAGACTTGGCTCAGGGCAGTGCATAGAAAGATAGCTGTAATGTTGTAGCATAACCTAACTTTCTAGTAATAACAATAGCAAAACTTAATAGGATGTGATAATTTTGCTCACTGCTTATTGACTAAAAACACATAATTGGGCTAAAATTATGTGGTATGGCAAGTCAGTTATATGCCCTTTGGCTAGCAGCTGCTAGAAATGTCTTCACTCCTTAACTTTCCCAGTGCTTACTTGCTAAAGGTTATGTTTCTTAGAGGAGCAGTAATGCTCTTTGCATGTCTTAGACTGAAAATCATTACAACATTAGACAAATATAAGCAAACTGTCTAGCCCAGATAGAATAGTTTTCTGAAGATTTTTGGCTTGCTATAGATGATGCTTCTGTATTTTTTATTATCATTTTTGTTCTCACCTAGCTGGGACAATTTTACAAAGCTCAAGTCCTCATTCCATCATGATAAAGTCCTTTTGATGATGTTTCTGTGCGGACTCTGGAATCTTGGTGCATGATCTGACTGACTTAGTGTTTCTCTGAGCCTGGTAAACTTGGGTTCTGCTTATGATTTACACTGTAAGAGTAGATCTAAAGTGTGCCTAGAATTAGTATTTTAACAATACATAATATCTGTGCAAATTTAACCAGTGGAATATTATAAAAATGCATTATATCAAGTTTAGTGAATTAGAAGCTTTTCATTTAAAAAAGAAATAAAAAAAGAGGACTGGGAAAAGAGTCATTGCTGAAAATATTTTTGAGGAGTCTGCTTGGGTTAGATGAGAAATGTTCAGGATGAAAGGTTACCAATGATATTTGGAAGAAATACAAATTTGATATCTACTATGGTAACATGTCTTTAATTATCAATATAGCACATACAAATTCAAATAATCTGTTAATCTTATAATGTGTGTAATTATTTTCTTATGTTTTGAGATCTGTTACATAGTAATTATGTCTTTTTAATATTTTTGACTTGCAGATAATAGGATGTCCCCATGACATGGCATACACACACATGCACACAGATTAAGAGAGGGAGGGGGTGGAAAGAGAGCAAGAGAGAGAATTTCAGTAAGCGACATAAGATCAAGGGGATGCCAAAATTACTAGAAGTAAGGAAAGCAGAGAATTGAAGATGAGATAAAAAATAGGGTAATATGTAGAAATCAGAGCCCAAGAGGAAAAGTACATCTTCTGATGCAAGTGTCCATGAACACTATAGTGATTTAATATAAAACTTAAAATGAAATGAAATAAAATAGAATCCAATAAAAGCAAAAATGAATATGTAAAAGAAATGTGAATCTCTTAATTCTAAAAAGTGGAATAATATATCCCTGAAGTAGAAAATAAAGTGAAGTGAAATCCATAGTCATTATGAGGTTACCAAGTGATAGAAATAAATCTATAGTAATTAAGATTTCTACATACTAAAAATACACACATATATTTCTTTTTCTGAGAAGCATTACTCATACAGAAGACTAAGGTCCTTATCATAGACAAAAATTCATAATAAGAATGCATAGAGCCTTGAGACCTGTACTGTTATTTTAGTGTATAAAGTTAAATATGTTTTTTAATACGTCACAGTATTGAGGCCTGGGTATGTAAAAAACAAAGTAAAGCAAGAAAAATACCATAACAGATTTGCCAAACATATGGCATCAGAATAACCTGTATTAAAATTGTTTATTCCAAATCTATTGTTCAATTTCAATATAAAATGTGAAAATAGGTTTGGATCCAGACTTTTTTTTTTTTACAGATTTACAATTATCTGTGATGTTACGGTTTGGGTTACTGTCTACCAGATAACACTGATGCTAATTGTAGAACAGTGTGCTGTGGAAAAACAACATGCATGAAAAAAGGTTACAGATTAAAGCCTACTGGAATTTGAAGTATATGAGTTACAAATAGTTAGAGATGTGCTTGTGCATATGTTTTCTGCAAACCATGAAAGTCTGCTGCTGTATGAAATGTGAGTTGAATTTGTAGCATACATATTGTATGGCACATTTTGAAAAGCCAGTATAAAGCCTCTACAAGTTTAGAGACACAGTACAAAGTGCTGTTGTAGTTTTATTGCACGTTGTGTGATACACATTTCTGCTGCCAGTCTCTACACCCTCACATTCCCCTTAAGCTGAATTTTGATTGTGGTGCATTGTTATCAATGACTTTAAATGTGGGAGAAGAATTACTCATTTCAATCTGTAAATTGGCTTATTTCCTAGGAAGACCATGAATGGTTTGGACAAATTATGGAAAACCTTCTTCATTTGTCATGTGGTGTTTGCCTTCTGAAAATCAAAAGCAATACACTGATAGTTAGGAAGAGCAAGAGAGAAAAGTCCTTTACTGGACTTTAATTGGCAACCAGTGAGTTCCGTCTATTTCAATGAAAAAGAGCATGAGGGCTATTTTGGTATATTCTTTGTGAAGTATCCTACTTATGACTTCCATGGGACTTTATGATAACTAAAGAAAAAGAATGTGAGAATTCTTGTTTTGGATCATTTTTATTTGTTTATTTGGAGGACAACCATATGGCAAATGCAGTTCTTTCCCAGTAGACAGCTCCAATTGTGTACAGATTCACAAAGCTTGAGGAAAGAATTGGATCCGTTGTTGAAAGGGTCACAGTGTGTAGCTAGTTAGCCAGAATTCTGAAGAGTAAGGGAATCATTAGGAGTTTGACATTCAGGGCTCTAATTGTGGTTTTGAGTATTAAGTTAGAGGATCAAAAAGTGATATTCTCCTTGGACCATCTGGAGTTATTCAGGCCAGCAGTAAATGTTCAGCAGATTTAGGATTGTTGTTGTTAACTTTCTAACATTGTTTTCTGTGGAGTGGTTTGGGGTTTTTTGGGGGGTTTTTTTGAGTTTTTTCCTCTGTTTATTCAGGGGTGGTCTTCAGGTCAGTAATAGTAGGTGCTTCATAAAAATATTGGTGTTTTGGGACAGTGACATCATTTCTGTTGTGTGTGGGCAAGCAAGAGTGATAGTCCTGTGCTTTCCTCAGTGGGAGAAATCAGCAAGTATGGTATGGGCAGAAGGTCAGTTGTTCCTAGTCAGAAAGTGCTGACCCTTTGCAAGCTCATCAACATGACTTTCATTTGTAATGACTGTGCTTAAATAAGTCTTTGTTCATTAAAATATGCAAGCAAAGCTGCTTGTTCTTTCTGTGAATAGTGAGATGCTGATTTAATAAGGAACAGCAAAAGGATGTATGTGGAAGCTTGCCACCGTTCAAAATGGTGGGAAAGTGCCAAGGTGAACAATGCATAGAGCAGATGTGGTGATCTCACTTCTCCAAAACCAGTATGAATTAAAAGCATTTGCTCCAGAGTTTGCCTAATCCTTGATTGTCTTTCCTTCCCCCTTATCCTTGGCTTCTTCCCAATCAGATCTCATCCCCCAGCATTAAATCCAGCATAGAGGCTTTGATCTTGTGACCCAGCCAATCTAAAATGTATTTTGCATGCAGACACATTTCAATCCCTCACACAATGATTGGTGGCTAACTGTTGTTAAACCACAATTATTGATCCACTGCTTTTGCATTATGTGGATGAGGATTGGCCTCTTGGTTGCTGACTGGATCGGAAGGAAATTTAGAGCTTCTCTAACCAATGTTCTTTTCATGATGTCTTTACAGTGATGAGTTACTCACCCTGTATTACAAGGTGTTTGGTGACTGAAATGGCTAAATTAACATGAATGGATGCATTTAATGTACTCAGAATGGGTAATAATTGTCCACTGCACTTGTATCTGAGTTGGCTAACAGGTTAATTGCTGAGAAGTAGTGTACCTGGAAGAACAAGCCTAGTGTAAATCTCCTTCCAAGGCAAATATACCTGTGTGATATATGTTAAATTTTGCTGAGGAAATGTTTCCACACAAATTATGCTGTTAGACAAAACAAATACATACTGCATAAACCTTGATTGGTTCAAGACTGTCCAATTAATTTTGTTCAAATTATGTTCAGTTAACTGTTTTGTTAGTGCTGGTTTTGCTTTTGGGTCATATTTATAGTTTTAACAGAACTGGCCCAATAATTGACATTCAGAAACTGAGGAATTAATGCTGGCACTGACTGTGGGTGACAGTGACCCACAGAATAAAATACATGGTTATTCTGTTATCCAAGAAAAAGGGGAAAAAAGTATATATATATAGTGTATGTGCTTATATATATACTTTTAAAAAATAGAGATAGAGATAGATAGATAGATAGATAGATAGATAGATAGATAGATAGATAGATAGATAGATAGATAGATAGATAGATTAGATAGATAGATAGACAGACAAAAGTAGGTCATCTCCCCAGACTTTGTGTTTTAGCTTGGAAGGATGATGAACAAGAGAATCTAAAATGGAAAATTTGTTAAAAATGAAACCTGAAAGACTGAAACAAAACTGCAATTCTAATAACATTTTATTAGTGCCTGGGAGCCCGTGCCTTTGCTACAACCCCCTGAATGTTTTATTTTTGTTATAATTACAGTATCTTGCCTGCACTTTGTCCCTCTGATCCTTTGTTAAAGCCCAGATCACTATGTGCAGACTGTGCTTGTAGGTGTGATTTATTGAGTGACAAGTAGCTGTAGGGTAGAACACACGCCTCTGTACCTGAGTAAAGTATTAGACATCACAGAGCTGGGGGGGGCGAGAGAGAGAAGAAAAGCACAGAGCAGTAACACAGCAGCTCCTGGATACAGATCAGACAAGAGGTTCTGCCACAAATCACCTAGAAACATGTCAGACGCTGCATGTTTGTTGTTTTACACTGAGGGCACAGCCGTAGTCCAAAAGTATTGATTCTTTTCTTTGTACAGAGACAGAAACTGTCAGCTCTAGCAGGCTGACCTTGGTATGGCTCAGACAACTATTCCCCACCCTGCCTACCATATGAACCCCACAGGAAAAGTCCAGGCAAGATATGCCAATGTCCGTTTCACATAAACAGAGAGAAACCCAAGCCTGCCGAAACAGCTCCCGTCTCACCCTCCAGAGGTCCATGGTAGCCGTTCTGCACCACATTCCCTATGACAGAGAATTTGATTTTTTCCACTTCTTCAACATTTAAGAAACATTAATTCTACTTAATCATTCAGGAATTCAAGAATTGTCTACAGAAAATAACAACAGCAACAATAATAATAATACTAATAACAACAACAATAACATCTACTTCTCACAAAGAAAAAGCACTGGCATTGTTTTTATGGGCCTGTTGTGAAGAGTGAGAAACAAGCCCGCTTTGCACTAATCACAGGCAGAAATGTTTTAATAGAATTGTAATTGTTTGTGTTAGTATAGTAAAATCACCTAGACATATTATACATATAAAAACATCACTCTACTTCTGGGAAGTATTTGAGTTGACTTTAAATATTCTTTTGCATTTTCTTACAATGTATGTCAGTGCAGTAGAGTTATGTGGTGTCTTTTTCAAGGCTTCACTGTTTTATTGATATTATTTCCTTCCTTTTAAACATCTTTTTGTTCCCCGCCCCAGCCCTAATACCCTCATTTGTTCTGTGATGAACAGAAACCAATATTAAGGAATATTATCCCTATGCAAAAGGTTAAATTGAGTAACAGATTTGATTCCAAGTATATGTGGTTTGGTATCTGTGAAAGTAGGAAAGCTTTGTAAAGCCTTAATCTATCTGCAGTAAACCTTCTTCATCTGAGTTTTAATGCAGCTCCATGTTCTGACATTACACATCACCAGGTTCCATCATCCTTTGCTTAATAATTTTTTGCTGTGGGAGCATATAGAGTATAAAATTCACCATAGATATCTTAGTTAATGCTATTTTTATTTAAAATCCCAGCTTAAAACACAATGCAGTTGGTCCTTGGACTATTTCATAACTTGAGCAGTATTTGCTATCTATATTTAAGGTGCTTTATAGAATGGAGAGAAAAGTACAGTGTACAAGCATTTTACTTAAATTTACTTAAATAGTTTACTTGTGTTTTACTTAAACTAGAAAGTTAATGTAGTTAACAGATGAAAAAAATCCAAAAGGATAAATGAAGAAAGGAGCATATAGAGCTTATATGTTATTAGAGACTTGCTCTACTCTATAAGAGTTGGTTATTTTCATTATGGCTGTTATTTAGTTATTTTTCTAACATGAAGGTACATTCCATATTTTTTTGCAGCTTTCCAAGAAAGAGTCTTGATCCAAACAGAGATTAATTCAGCTTTGTATTATAAACTATCAACTACCTAAATCTATGTTTCTGCTGAGGTCTGTCACTTAACCATACTATGTGGTACAGAAGCATTAAATCACCAAGTTAGAGTGGTTTTGTCATGTCAGAAAAAGGTGAAGCAGGTTGGTAATAGAAGTCCCTTAAGGATCCCAGCATATTACAACTTTTTTGTAAGTCCTGCTAAACAAAATAACTTTTGAAACTTGTGAGTTTTGAAAATTCATACAATGTTGTACACTTAACTGAAACCCCACAGATTTTGGGAAATGCTATCTGACATTTTGTAAGCATACTACCATATTAGTATGGCTCTTCATTCAAAAAATATGTTACTTACACAAAAAACTCTTTACTTCCAAGAGACATAGGATCTCGTCATCACTGTCGTTGATCTGTCAAATGCTAGCTGTTGCAGTAATGAAAATATATTGGCAGAAAATAGTTTTTTGCTTTTGGTATTATTTGCTTTGTGCTTTTTATAGTGGTTTTTGCATGTTTATTCCCATTTATAGTTATTTTCTCTTTTTCACTCAGGAACTGCAAAGAAGGCATTGCGAACAGTTTGAAATTGATTGAAATTTATCTAATTGCCTAGGTTTTTGAGAGAAGGATGCAAATGAAACTTCCTAAATTAGCTGTCTTGCAGACTATGTCATTTCGATGCTTTATGTAGCATTCTGAAAACCTTCCAATCTTAAAGGAAATTTTGGAGAATTCTTCCATATCAAATTACTTCCTGTCACCAGGAAAATGAATAATATTGAAGTAGAACCTATGCTTTGTCCTCTTTAAACTGTTTCTATTTGTTATAAAAAACATAATTAAACTGGAGAGATTATTTTCTATTCCTTATGCCCTCTCTAGTGCTACTG
Source organism: Geospiza fortis (assembly GCF_000277835.1). Taxonomy (NCBI): domain Eukaryota; kingdom Metazoa; phylum Chordata; class Aves; order Passeriformes; family Thraupidae; genus Geospiza; species Geospiza fortis. The sequence goes on from NW_005054323.1 coordinate 5,113,300, forward strand.
TAATTAAATCTATTTTTCCATATTCTAAACTAGCATTTAAAAAAATCTGTTTTCACTGTAACAAAAAACAAAAAAAAAGGAGATAAAATTATTTGTAAGTTTTTGAGGCTATAGAATAATATAATTATGCTATTTTCAACCTGTTTCCAGGTTGAAGAAAAAATTATTTAAAAACGTATGGAGTTTTTTATTATTCTGTGACAAAACATTGAGTGAAAGTAGTATTCAGAGATGTAAATGATTCCTAGATAAAAAAATTTCTTTATGGTGACATGGATTCACAGGGTGGGTATGCAATAAGAACAGTGTATAACTCAAGTATTACAGCATAGACATAAAAGGAGCAGAGACTATATTTAATTTTTCTGGAAGACCAGTGATGCAAAACTCAAAATGGTAGTGCACTGGATATTGCCAAGTCTTGTGAAACCTGTGTTATACTCAAGAACAAGGCAGTCTTCTCTTTGTGTATGTCACAGTCACATGATGTACTTTGCTTTTCAGTACTGCTGACTGGGTTATGCCTTTCCTTGTTAGTATGGTGTCAGGACAGGGTCTGTAAATCACTAAGTAATATGTAGGTCTTTTGAAAATGCACCAAAGGTTTATTGCCAGTTACAGACCAGTGGCCTTATGTGGACTTTACATGAATAAAACAGATTGATGAGCCATTTTATAGCATTACAAGCTGTATTACAAATATATCACCCTTTTCAGTAAATTAACGTGAAAAATAGTCTAATGAGCTACCAGTTATAATCTCCCAGAGAACTGAAAACACTACTAAGCTTATAGACCAAGTCATTCAATTTTAATTGAAGGCTAGAAATGTAGAAGTTTCAAAACGCTTTTCCTTGTTTTGTGAGGTTTTTTTCCCTTTGTTTTTGAATACTATATTAAACAGGATAGTAACGCAATACTATCAGAAAATTTTGTATAACATCTTATAAAATCTGGCAGGTGTGGGGTAATGAGAGAGGATATAAGGAAAGGTTTCAACTTTAATCTAACTATGAAATAGATTAAGTTTTTTGTTGTATTTGACAAAATTTGCCCAAAGTCCTCAAGACTTATGTTGAAATATATGGAGTCAAGCTATTAATATTTAAGAAAATCATTAGACAAGGGAAAAAAGGAATTGATAAAAGGAGAAAAACCAATGAAAAATAGTGAGTTTCTATGATTTTTTTTTTTGGAATATGGCTAGCAAACACACTTCTACATGACTGCATTTTTTACTAGTTTCTGCTTTGTCCAAATTTGTGTAGTAAGGTAGCAGGAATTTCTGCAGAAATATGTAAAATCAGAACTTTGTTTTTGTAGTGATTGTTCATAGGCATAATAATTTTGGGCAAATAAGTATTCATGCAGTACATGGGAGAAATTGCTTAATAGCAAACCTCTGACAATTGAGGCATACTACATACCAGGTATTTATTTTCATGTATGGAAAATGCCAGTGAAAGGAAGTAGAAAAGTTGTATGGGAAGGAGAAAGGACAAAAACAAATTGGCTAGCCTCTTGCCACACTTGCTCCTGTTAATTCTTTGTTATTAACAATCTTTCTGTCCTGCTGGAATTGTTAAGTAATATGATCTTTTCAAACCTTTTTTTTTTACTTCTCTTGATCTCTAACTTTGCTGTCAAAGATCTGGTATCAAATCTTGATTATATCAAAGTGACAACAAAAGAAAACTTTAGTGGAGTTAGTCGGTTTCAAAACTTATGCACAAATGTTTATCTATAGAAATGATTTGCTTAGATCATATTATTTTAAGCACAACTTTAAACTCAGAATTTAAACCTAATTTTTAAATAAAGAGATAAATTAATAATCTGTCATCTATTAGTTTAAGAGGTCCTTGAGAATTTTTGAAATTGGACTACTGTTTGAAAACTTTACTTTTGTGACTTAAAAACAGTTTAGAGACTAGTGTACAGTTAAGAACTCACAGGTAGATTTTAATCTTTTTTTAATGTGAAGCAGACAGGCAAGCAAGCAGTTCAGCAGTTCACACATAAAAAAAAGCCTTGGTTACATAGTCTAGAAGGCAAAGCTCTGAAAACACTCTTTACAGAATTTATAGCAGTATTTTGCATGAAAAGCCTAAACATTTGAGCAATGGCCAAATCCATAAGGGTCTTTGCCAAGGACTTACATACTGCGGATCCATATTCTTCACATAATTCAAAGGAGATGCCCCATGAATATCCTATTTACCCCTTTAAAAGGGGTTGAAAAGTAAACTCCCTTTTTTACAACAAATCTGTGCATATCATTTATGTCTTGGATTTAAGACAGCCTTCCAGTTTTTAGGTCATTACACATTTTGTGTTCCCGTCTGGTTTATAGTATAACTACACAGGGTATATGAAGGATAAGGATAGTTTTCAGATCTAAATAAACAGAGCAGATCCTGAAGCTCCATGACAAACCCTGTGTTGCAGATCCCAGTTGAAACAATGGGTCCATTACCTGAGCAAGAAAGCTGAGACTGGGAAACCAGGTTCAAGTCTCTCAATAAATAGTCTATTTAGTCCTTCAGACTACTGTTTGAAATGAGGACTTCAGGAGATCTTTAAATTAGCCAAGATGTTTTCTGTTATCCATAAATATAAGGGTCTTCAATCTATATTCATAAAAATCTTGTGCCTGCTTATGGTAGCTCTATTGGCCTGAGCTACTCACCTTGCAAAAACCATTAAAGTACAAAAATCTCCAATAGTACTTTGGACAGGTCAGAGTCCTATAAAATTTTACACTGATCCTGTGTGTATTAGAGGAAATTACAAGTCTTAGCAAGATGTATCAGCATTTCAATATTATGAATGTATAGGGTGGTTGTGAAAAGTTTCAAGATGGCACTAAACTGGAGGCAGTGGCTGATTGCCCTGAAAGCTCTGCTGCCATTCAGTGGGACCTTGATCAGCTGGAGGGCTGGGCAGAGAGAAACCTGGTGAGGCTCAACAAGGGAAAGTGCCAGGTCCTGCACCTGGGGAGGAGCAGCCCCAAGCGCCAGCACAGGCTGGGGCTGACCTCCTACAGAGCAGCTCTGTGGAAAAGGACTTGGGACTCCTGGTGGGTCACAAGCTGTCCATGAGCCATCAGTGCCCCTGTGGCCAGCAGGGCCAATGTCATCCTGGGGTGCATTGGCAAGAGTGTGGCCAGCAGGTTGGGGAGGTGATCCTCCCCCTCTGCTCAGCCCTGGTGAGGCCACTCCTGGAGTGCTGTGTCCAGTTCTGGGCTCCTCAGCACAAGGGATACAGGGAGCTACTGGAGAGGGTCCAGTGGAGTGCCACAAGGATGATCAGGGGTCTGGAGCTTCTCTCTCATGAGGAGAGACTCTGGGAGCTGGGATTGTTTGGTCTGGAGAAGAAAAGACTGAGATGGCATCTCACCAATACACAGAAATATCTCAAAGGTGGGTGTCAGGAGGATGGTGCCAGACTCTTTTCACTGGTGCCCAACAGCAAGATGAAGTGAAATGACCATAAACTAAAGCACAAGACATTCTACCTCAACATGAGGCAGAACTTCTTTACACTGAGGGTGGCAGAACACTGGAACAGCTGCCTGGGGAGGTTGCAGAGTCTCCCTCTCTGGAGACACTCCAAATCCACCTGGATGCATTCCTGGGTCACCTTCTCTAGGTGACCCTGCCTTGGCAAGGGAGTGAGACTAGGTGATCTCCAGAGGTCCTAACAATTCCATGATTCGGTGACACTTTGCAGTAAAGGGCATTACTCTTTTTAAATAGTGTTTTTTCTTATTTCTTCAGTGTTTATTTGGCTGAAATCATGGGAATCTTCTTTGTGATGTAAACCATTACCTAAACAATAATGTTTTCTAATCATTGTCAACACTAGTAACTTTTAACAGAATTTATTTATGAACAGCTTGCTCTCTTTTTCATTTTGGTATTTAAGTGTCTAAACAATGATAATTAACCACTTCCGTTTTTCGATTCACGCATTACTGTGCATAGGTCTGATTGTTTGTGTGTCCACTTGCTGTTAATCAAAACTTGTTTTGTAGAAATGACCAGAGAAGCAGAAGGGAAAAGTTAAAACTGCTATGCTAAGAATGTAATATAATGTAGAAGTGATCAATGCCCTTCTGCTAACTGTAACTGTGAGAAGAGTGCTGAGTGGGGGGTCAGTGTTTTTTTTGGCTTATAAAACAATTAAGATAAATCTTAACTGCTAAAAGCAGGCTTAAGCCAAATGCTAAATGTTGCTAAGAAACGTGTTGCTTTTAATGTTTGCTTATGGCATGAGAATACTTGGCAAATACGGGAAAGTTCTCATTTTTTCTTTCTCCCACATCTTTGAATTTTAGTAAAGACTGTATTTGTGCTTAAAACAGGAGCAGAATGTTGCTACGGGGCTGAATGCAGTTGGGTGTACAGGTAATAATTTAATGAATGTTAGACAAAGGTTTAGATTGTACCTGTTTTTTTTATAATATGGGTGGATTTCCTAATTCCATCACTTTCTAAGATCTAAGACTCAGTCTTCAAGGCAGTATCTATGGATAGTTTTCTGCAACCATATTCATACTGATGTCCCAGCCCATCTGAGAAGAATGGGTAAAGGATAGCCTGGAAAAGGAAGTTGTGGGAGAGTGGGCATATATATATATATATATGTATATATATATATATATAAAAACATCTTCAAGTATATAGAGGGTCACCACTTTTTACGGCTGAGGTGTCAATGGCTTCCATGTAGTCACTCTCCAGATGTACTGAATCCCCCAGATGAACTTCAGCACTCAAAGGAAAGATTTCTGGAGGACTTTTTTGTCTGTATACATTTTGGGGTCGAAAAGAATGCCTCCCTTCCTACTATCCAGCCAGAGACATTGACAGAGAGAATAATTGCAGTCACAGTTTTTGGAGTGTTCAAAAGTTAATTTGCAAGTATCTGTGTTGAATCTCTTTCTTCATGGGGGAAAAGATAGCAGAGTTGTTTTGTTTACTTGTTTGTTTTTTATAAAAGGCTGCAATTTTAAAATATTTCTTTTTATTTACAGGATAGTTTCTGTAGAAGGGACTGCTGACAGTACAGCAGTTAATAATGTTAAAATACCACAGAGATTAAAACATGTAGTATTTGCTTAAATGTTTTAGAATTTTTCTTATCTGAAAATATTTTTTAATATGCTAAGAATTAACAAGGCTATTTAGGAATATTTAAAATTGCTTTTCAGATTGGTACAATCAACAGAAATTGTAGCACTGGATTATTTCACATGGAAAAGATCTCCCAAGGAGGTGCTTTTCAATAGAACAAAGGTATCATTATCATGTGGGTAACCACTCAGTTATTGTAACTAGTCCTGTTTATTCTACGTAATTCTCATCATGAGGACAAATAATCCATCAGCAAGCAAGCAGATTTCTGATTGCCTTGTTGAAAGGCTGATGTGGTGTGTAACTATGCCCATTGTATTTTTGCCTAGGATTTCCTGGACATAAAAATGTCTTCACATTCTCTGCAGCACATGCTCAATGAGTCTCACGCTTCCAAGAAATGCCAGGCTTACTGCACGTGCATTGAGTCTCTGCAAAGTGAGGAAGGACAGTGCCTGTGGGACCTGTTGGGATTAGTGCACATGAATAGACCACCTGTGCTACTGACCCTTCCTGAAAAGTCAGAGTAACTGTGTATGACTTGTGCAGTAGTTTTTGAAAGCTTGCCAGAGAGATAAATTGTCCTAAAAGCCATCTGTGCAGTACATATAGAATGGGGTTGATCCTACCTGGAGGTGCAGGACATGGTTATGATTTATAGGTAACCAGGTGGCCTGGCTGAAGCACAGAAGCAGCCAAGTGACTTTGGATTTATCATGGATAAAATGGAATTGCAGGTGTTACGGTGCTTGTAACTCCCAAGTTCTTATAGTGACACCTTTGAGTAAATCTCCTAATGGTGAGAATATTGACAAATAATAGGGGGTAAAAACAAAGCAAGATCAGAAAATGGCTGCTGTCTGCCAGTGGACTTTGTGTAGCTGGTGGGAATGCAGCTGCAGTAGCTTTACTCTAGTCGAGCAAAAAGTAGGTCAGGGAATGTGAATCAGGAGAATTTCAGAAAATGGCCTTCATAGTATGCAAGCATACAGGAAACTTAGTTTAGGCAGCTGCCTTCTGAGGTCCCACATTTCTTCCAGAGTAATATAGGTAACAATTAATTCTTGGTACTTTCTAATGCTTCTGTGCTTTTGAGGATTACACTGTTCAGTATTGAACTGAATAATTTTAGGAGGTACTGTAAAGGGAACAGCCTCATACATCTGTAAGCGATTTACCTGCTCTCCTTTCATGTACTGCCACAGATTGGTGGAACTGAAGGGTGCTGGATATGAAAACTATCCCACCCCATTTTAATTGTGAGTTTGACATCAGTGCGTAGCTGCTTTCCTGTGCTGTTTCTGTAGAACTTCTGCATTATGATATGAATGAGAAAACACTTTACAACGGCACGTGTGAATGCTAGATTACAAAAATGGCTAGGATAGACTGAAGTAAGGGTACAAAGCCTGTGATGGTTTCTCTCTTACAGGTTGAGTTCACGTTTACAATTTCACATTTCTGTTACCCTAACAGCTAATCTCAGCTTCTGCAAAAACAGTGCAATTCAGAACTTCATAAAACAACAATACATTTACACCATTTTATAGCCATATGTTAATGAGTATGTAGAAACTGGAATGTAATAATTACTATTTTATTGGCTTGAAAGAATTATATTACAGTAGAGTGACTAAGTGCGAGAGTAGACTTAAATCTACAGGTTTGACATTTGTTAAAATACAGTTTTCTAATGTAACAAACCATTGTACTGACTGAAAGGGGAGATCATCATTGTAGTTTCCCACTCTGTAATGTTCAGTAAATGCACATTTTAAATTATCTCCTATACTAGCTTTACATCTCTCACACAGGTAACTACTCACTGTTGCCCCTTTGCAATTTTTAAAAATTGACCAAATTAGACATTTTGAACAGAGGTAGATGGATGTCTATATCTTCTGTTTCAGAAGATTACATATACAGAATGCATAATTTCTATCTATCTTCAGAATTAGACTTTATTTTATGGTAACCCCTTGATGACATGCTATTCATCAAAGCAGGTTTATATTCATGGCTTTTTATATCCCTGACTATTCTAGACTCCTGGATTTTTTCCTTTATACTTTATGTAAGTGTAAAATTAATTGGAATGAATGCCAAATTAAGATTTTGGTTTTAACTGTACTTTCTCCAGTAATGAACATGCTAATCTGAAAAGAATCAATAATCAACAGCCCAGTTTTGGCCATCTCTTTGGTTTTCATCACCTTGAAATCATTAATGAACTCTGTGTGTTTGACATCTGTGTGCAGAAGTCAATGAGCCAAGCAGTGAGCTTTTGTTCTGGTTTTGACATTAGTAATTAGTAGCAGAACACTGAAATTAGAAGTTAGAAAAGTATCAACATACTTAAATTTTATGCCAGTAGTAACAGACTCACACAATAACAGTGAGAAGTCTGCCAGTTTTTCTGTATTAAATAGATCTGACCCAAACTGTACGTAATTATCTGTGAAAACAACACATGATTTTATTCAGAATTTAGTGATAGCTACACAAGGAAAATATATGATTGTTTATTGATATTAGCTATGCATTCTCTGTGAATAGGAACTTGCAAGGTTCTCCAAGAATTCATGTTGCTATCTGAAAGATAAGTAGTCACTATCAGTGATTACACCTGGTTTTATAAAACAGAATCAGTCATGAGGTTTTCATCTGGAAATTAAATATTTTTTGAGACATTTGCCTGAACTGTCCATGTGAATTGCCCATGCTAAGTAGCTTTCTGTGTACTTGTATCTGAATATCAGGAATCCCAGCATATTATGAATAGCTGGATTCAAAGCATCAGTAAAACAGGAAACAAAAATTTGTGAAGTTTTTGATGAAAAATTCTTAGAAATTTCACAGGATGCTTGATTTAATTTAGAAATTTAGAGCAGTTTAGCTTTAGATAGAGATAATTTGTAGATGCTTATATAGTGTGAGGATCATTTTCTACTTGTTATATTAGAATTATAAACCCATTGCAATGCTGTTTATAGGTCTTTTCATCACCTGTGTATAAAAGAAATTTGTTGAGTAAAAGAATCCATAAGAATGAGTAGTACCATTTGGTTTCTGGCTGTTCTCTCACACTTATTCTGAGTTTTTGAAATCTATGAAGTTGAACTTTCTTAATGGGACTTTGGTTAATTACTTCCAATTTCCATTTGGTATGTAAATCAAATCTGTAAATTGTTTTTTGTCTTTGCAGCATTTTCAAGCTTTGAGTGATGCATGCTGTCTAATTGTAATTTGTTGATATAATACTTTATCCTGTTCATGAGATTTCTCATTTAAGAAAATGTATTCTTCAATGAGAAATTTTGAAAAGTGCCCTTAAAGAGTAATTTCATTGTCTTCAAGCTGTCAGCACTTTTCTTGCTATTCCTCCCTACATTTTTACAATAAATGCCGCTGTTCGTATTTACCAGCTCCCTTCTGCCTTCCTGGAGTGCAGATTTCTTAATGGCCCTTGAAACATGAGGCTGATGACACAGCCTGTGTTTGGGAAAGCTATCGGTCTTTGATAGATAAAAGTCGTGTCAGAAGGCAGGTTTTGAGTAGTACCTGGATTCTACCCCCACCAAGTATTGTCTAGTAGCTCATTAGGTTTGTGAAACAGCTCCGTCTTCAGGAAGTGGCCGAACAACTCTGCCTGTCCCAAACTGTGGAGAACACATCAAAGTATTCTGTGCACGTGATGGCAGGTGACTGTTCACTCTGCTTTAACTGGGATTCTGCTTTTGATGAATCAGTTGGTCTGGAGAGAAATGCTGCCTCTGAATTACAGTATTATAAAGCACTAAGGCACTGGAGTAATGTTTAGGCAACTGAAAGTTGGTTTGTTTTCATAAACAGCACCACCTCATCTGCACCTAGCAGAGGTGTTGTTCATGTCAGTGTTTGCTGTCCCTTATACTTCAAAACCTTCCTCTTCATGCTGAAGTGTCTGTGTTTAAACAGCGTGAGGTAAGCCTTACAATTCAAAAAATTTTGTGTAAGTATTTATATAGTGGTCAGTAATTCAGTTATTAATCCTTGTTGGTCAGAAAATTAGGCGTAAAAATATCCCCATTTCTGAAGTCTGTGAAAGTGAGGCAGCTGGGAATTCTTGACTTACCAGAAATCTTAGATAGTCCACAAATTTGGAATTGAAACAGGAATTCCTGGCTCTCCCTCATGTTCTCAGGCAAATAGATTGCATCTCACTGAGAAGTGTGTGAAAGCTGATAACATTATAGTCCAACTGATAACTCTCTGGGGAGATGGAGAGCTCTGCCTTGAAGTTCACCAGATGTTTGGAAGTTTACATTGTATGTGAACTATGAAAAATTGTATCCTTAATACAAGCTTTCTGAGTTGTATGGAATTATGTTATAGGTAGGAATTATGATATAGGTATTTATACACAGAAAGACTAGGTTTAAGATTTTAGCAATGTTGTAATTTTCTATGAAATTAATTCTGGTTTTCTAAGAAGATTTCATCTAGGTGGCTAAGCACTACCTTAAAATAGCATTTCTTTTTTAATTTCCTTTTAACATTTGTTTTTCATAGTTCATGGTTTTCATTAGAGTTCTCTGACTAGCTTATTAAGGTAAAATCCTTAAGCTTTTTTCTTATATCTTAAAGATTTAAATAAAGAACAGAGGAATGGGGTAGGCCTGGTCTCGCTGTAATAGTTTTTTTTATTTTTCTGGAAGTGCTTTTGTTAGAACTTGCTTTTCTTCCTGCTAACTGATATATTAAACACTTTATAAACTTGAGAGTTTAATCTGGGCACAGCAAAAGAATAAAATTGCCATGAACTTCAAAAGGATCAGAATTGCAGCCTAAAATTTTACAGACCTGATAGAAAAATTATCTCTTTTGCCCTTAGTTTGCTAGACAAATCTAAGTAAGCTTGAAATCTGCAAGAAGGCATTTATGCCTATCATTAGTATATAGTCCTCCATGTTTTCTGCTTAATGTATGCCTTATATCATGTCTAATGAAATGTAGAAGGTACCATAATTTTTAAACAATAATACTGAAATGTTACAGAGGTACATAAAGTTATGATAAAATGTTGGACCATTTTGTGATTGTATTTCTTTGTGACTAGTTGGTTAATTAATTTTATATGATAGGAGCTGAAGTAAAGAGACTTATCATAAAGTAAACAATTAAAAGTCATTAATAACTTAGATAAATAATGATGTTCATGCAGTGAATTGTTGTTATCAGCCTACGTTTGAAAAAACTTTTAAGTTAGGATAATTTAGTGCACAAAATTCCAAAGAGGCCAGTCATCTTGTTACCAGTATGGCATGGAATAAAATTAATCCCTTTTTAACTGCAGTGTGAATATTCAAATTGCTTGTTTCATGAGCTAAGTATCTTATTAAATCACAGGAATTGCACAGCCAGAGAGAGGCGAGAAAGAGCCTGCCTGTGTGAAAGCAGGGCAGAGTGTTCACTATTAAGCACTGGTTGCTGCTAAAATATGGTTTCCATATGGAGCAGACTACATGTAATTTATGTAAACCACATTGGTAATAGTTTTTATCAAGTGGTGCTAAACACGAGCTAAATCCAGCATAACTGTTTATGTAGACTGTGTGTAAGTAAATTGTGGGTATTACTAGGGCTGGTGAGATATTTCAGGAAAATATTTCCTTTGCTGTCCCCATTATATAATAGCACAACTCACATCTGCAGCAATGCCTGCTTTGAATAAGATGATTTTGGAGCTTAGACGGGAAGGGAAAGAAACTGATTTGTAATAAACCACCAATAGCACTGATCTAAAATATAAAATATCTGTTAAACCTTCTCTGCACGGGCACTCATATGTTTTACTCTTCCTTCTGAAAAGATGGAATAAGATTTTTGGTTAGAAGTAAAGACATGGTAAAAGTTATTTACTCCAAACTATAATGAGGTACCTAATAGTGGTGATCATAAAGAAAAGGCAAGAAATTAGGAAAGTAAGAAGAGGCAAGAAAAGGCAAGAAATTAGAAAGAAGATGTTTATACATGCTTTTGTTTTGGGAGAGAGTTTTGGACAATATATGGGAATATCCTAATTTTGGTTAAAAACTGTACAAGAATGCAGCATGAGATGGAAATATACGTTCCTTTCTGAGGTGATAAAAACTTTAATATTAGCCCATAAGTATTTTGTATGTTCATTCTTTACTTGGAAAAGAGTACACAGGATTAGTTTGCTTAGCAGGTAAGACTAATGTGAAGATAAAGTCTGTTTAAAAGACAACAAAACACTGATTAGATAATAGTTTTTGATGGGTTGAACTGCAAGCTCCTGGCCTCTGATTCTGCCTGTGCCATCTCTTTATGGACAGGTTTTCCAAAACCCACGTTTATTTTTCTTACTGTAGATTGTAATTCTTAAAAAGTTAAGTAAAAAAACTTGTCTTGGTAACATTTTAAAACTAAGAAAAAGGCAAAACCATAATAAAATAATTTCTAGGAAAATTCAACCAGAAAAAAACATGGAGCAACCTGCTGAGAAGTATCTTGGCTTTTAGGACAGACTTGGACCACAGAACCTCCAGAGCTTCCTTCAATCTAAATTAGACTATGATTGTAAAAATACCCAAACAACCCATTGAAAAAAAATACCAAAAACCCAAAACAAAATAAACTGAAAAAAACCCACCTCCCAAAACTAATGGTGTATATATGTTAACTAGTTCTGTTCTTGGGCAAAAGCACAAATTTTTTCCTGAAAACTTGTATTTACACATTACAATTAGGAAGAAAAAATCTTCAGGTTTGATTTTTTTTTTGGCTGTTTTTTTTTTTTTTCTTTTAACTGTGAAGGAGCCATCAAAGTATATACATAGGAACACACACACAAAAAATCCAAATTGTAGATTCATAGCACTCTATGGCTACTGTTTGCATGCCTCATTTTGAGCTGCCCATTCTGTTGCCTTACTAACATGTCCAGAGCACTGTTATGTCTGGGTCATGTTGAAGAAGAGATAGCCTCAAAGCATTCTCTACTGCCTTAGCTTCTTAGTCCTCTGGGAGAGAAGGATAATTATTTCCAAAGAAACTCGAGGTAGACCTGAAGGTAGATTGGTTGGTGATTTTGATATGAATCTGCCCCTCAACGATGCAATGAGTAGTACTGTTGTTTCCAAATCTACAATGATTATAATTATTTTTCTTAGAAAAAATAATATGATTTTCATATATTGACTATTATCTAAGTACCAAAGGCAGCTAACACATTTTTATAATTTCTGCTCTTGATTATACTCTGGCAGTCAAACTGGTAAATTATACTATAAATTCATTCCTTCCTTTCTACAAAAAGTGCATTAATGATTTGCAATTTGTATAAATCATGCAATTGCTGGGAAAAAAAAAAAAAGCAAACTGTAGTTTTCATTTCAAACAGTCTGACCATCTCTGGAAATCACAGAATGAATTTTGCAAGTGACTAAGTCACATGATATTGTATTTGAACCACAGTTGATCAGCTTAATGATTCAAAACTTTTTGTTGAGAAAAATATTTGGTTTTCAGTTTAATTCTTCACATAAAATCCTCTCCTGTAATTTTTTAAAGCATCTGAGTGCAGAAAAGTGAACTATTAATTATAGGGTAGGGCAAACAAATAAAAGGAACCATTAATTGAAGTAAGGCAAACAGATTCAGATTTTCGTTCAGGGAAGTGTGCATGAATACATTTTGCTCTTCTCAGGAAATTAAAGTGAGGTGAGCTGACATATAGGGTACTGCGCATTGTACTATTATTTTTGAAATAATTTTATATTAATTTTTTTTCCATAATGTATAAATTTCAGAAAAAATGGAAATAAAAATATTAACTGAAAAGGTGAATCATATGTTTAGTCAGTTCTTATTGTAGTAAAATGTAACAGGGAATTAGAATCAGCTGCATAATTGTACATGAAATTATAAGACACTGTGCAAAAGGTATTCCTCCTGTGTTGATGCTGGATATTTCTAATTGTCCTCTCCCAGCTCTTTCTTTGCCACTTGACTCATTTTGTTTTCTTTTGAATTTTAAAAAATGAATGAGTCTCATTTTTTTACTCACAGAAAAAATGATGCTTGCATTAGAAAGTAACGTAAATAGTGTAGCTAATTCAGTAATAGCTGCTTATTATTGTTATGACTATTCTTCTTTGGACTCTCCAAAGACCTCCTGAAGACCTTTTCCATTTTAAGAGGAAATATATTTTATTAGTTTTTAATTTGAGGTAAACCAGTAAATCATTAAAACAAAACCACCTTCTGCCCTAGATTTAAAAAGGTGATTTTTAAGTGTGTAAAGAGCTCAAGTTTGTTATTTCCTTTTAGCTTATGTTTACTAAAAGGATTAACAATTGATTGCTGCTGTTGCAGGGCCAATGTTAGGCTAATACACAAGATACCTTAAAGAACTTTTCTATTCTTTTCATAACCTGCTACACCTATCCCACCCAAAAAACACCCCTTAGTATGCAGACCATCCAATGCACATCTTTGAAGGGCATATGTCTGAGCTGTCTTCAGTCTATCTTATCAAGAAGGATAAGATGGAGATGAATTTCAGCATCCTTTGATCACTCCTCCCCATTCCACTGCTGGTGAGGGCTTCAGTTGTAAAGTAAGAACAGCATCAGGATTATATTTGGTATAGGAAACTTGGCTACAAATAGATTCACAGGCTGATATACATGTATCAGAAAGGGATGAATACAAATATCATGAAGGGGATTTGTTTACCCTCTGAAAATGGAGTGAGTTCATGCTTCCTTGTTGAATACATGGCTCATCTAAGAATGAACAGTCTAAGCAGTTCTTAAAATCATGAAGCTATTTGGTATGTAAAAGATGACTTGAATAATTTTTCATCACTTCTTAGTACTGTGAGTTGAAATTCTTTTTAGTTTAGCTCCCTGATTACTGAAGCAAGTCTGTGTAATTTGACTTGCAGATCATGCATTACTCTTTGTATGTCAGCATGACGTCACAGCTGCATTCCATAGGGAGAGATCACAGTCTGTGTATTTGTATATACTTCATATGTATATTTAAGTACACATATTTTATATTTATACTATAAAAAAGTATATGTATTTGTAAACTTAAAATAGTTTTCCTACAAAATATGTGTATACAAAATATATAATGTCATACTGCATTGAAGTATTGTTTGCTCTTGATTCGGAGTCTCTGAATAGCTCACTTAATGGCTTTACTGCTTGGGGAAATACGACCATCCCCAGTGGGAAACAAAAGCCTGAAAGCTGCTAAACATGCTCACAGTGCTTGTGTGCACATGTAGGCTCTGTACAAAAACCAGTCACCACAGGTAGACAGGCTGCTGTGGGTTTTGGCCTTTCTTACCTGCTTCCCAATATATATTAAAGGGGGGATGTCTCTGTCTGCTGGGAAATCCTGTGATAGATGTGTGATGTACTGATTGCAGTGTTCTCAAAAATCCATCATGAGACAATTACTTAAATCTAATTTTTTTCAAAAATTGTGAAAATTGGTGGTTAATTTAAAATGTATTCCTTTAAAAATTTCACCTTTTGCTGCGTGGATGCTCTCTAAAATGCATACCTATGCGAGCTGTAAGATAAAAAAATACCAATCCTCCACAGAACGCTTAAAATTATAAAGAATATTAGGATCTATATCATGCATTTCTCCAGGCATGGAAGCATGAACTGGGTTTTGCTGAATGTGATAGGGGAGAAATAGGCTTCCCAATGTGATGTTCAGTACTTGCTTTTAATCCTGGGCTGGGAACAGCAAACTTGCATTTCATAGCATTCTACTTCTTATGTAAAGGAAAGCTACTCTAAGCCAATTATTTGTTGTTTTGGGGTTTTTTTTTTAATTGCTTGATTTTTTCTCCAACCTCTCTCAGTCAGCTACAGTAAGTTATATTAATTTTCTTACCTGGGCTTTCACATAGAAGAATCAAAAAATTGTCACTCTGAAAACTTGTAAAAATCTCTGAAACATGGCTGGAAAGTATTCGGTAAAGTATGAGGCATTTACAGCACATAAGATAGTTTGGTGGGCAATAGCTTTTACTGGTTTTCCTTTTGGGGTGATGTATGCAATTAGAGATTAATGAAATAATTTGTGAGTTTTGTGACCTTCCCAGATTTAATCTCATAAAATCTGAAGATCTCAAGCAGTATTCTTCCCCAGATCCCTCTACATTTGTGCAGAGAATTCTGTGCTTTTAAGTGCAAACACAAATTTGTGGACATCGTATGTTTTAAGTATACATGTGTCTTTTTCTGTGTTTTAAGCTGTTGTACAAGCAGAGCAGACGGGTAGATGCATACTCTGTCTCTTTAAATTTCCTGACTGGGGCTGGTTTGACAAAGACCTCCTTATCATTTTCTTGAAACGCAGTTTCCTGAATCAGCGGATTTTTTCCCCCCTTGAAACTTCTGAAACTCTGAACTCTGTCAAAACAACATGGCTGGCAAGTTTTAGGGACAGAGCAGAGACATAGACAGAGACAAAGAAGCCCCTGAGAAGGCAGACGGACTTAAATTGCTTGTGGTTTTTCAGTACAGCTGGTTTCAGATGTGTCGGCCTTGTTCTGCACTGGTTCCACTGCCAAAGCAAGACTGTCACAGCTGGTAGTACTTACTGCACTTGCGGGAAAGTATGTGATTCATTAGTTGGAACCGTATGTTTTTCACCAGTTCTGGTCATGTTTTTGTTAGGATGTGGTAAAAGCATAAGCAGGGGGTGAAGGGACAATGGAAATATGTGACTTGTTAAAGATTGGCCCCAACCAGTTATTAGCTAAATTGTATGCTGTAATAAAAAAAAAAGAAGGAAAGAAAAAAAAACACCTAAAAACAAAACAGCAAAATCAAAACAAAACAGAAAAAAAAAACCCAACAAAAAAAAAAGGCAAAACAAAAAAACCCAAGAAAACCCCCAAACCCACACTAAAACAAAAAAAAAAACCCAACAACAAAAAACTGTTGCTCTTATGACAAATTATTTCATTTTTTACTGAGGGTCACTTAGTCATATATAGTAAAGAGAAAAAAGAATAGTCACCATCAAATTAATTTTCTCATATTTTCTGTGGCGTACCACAAACTTTTGAAATGAAAACTGTAGTACAGGATGAAGACATGCAAGCAAAAAACACTAATTTAGTACAAAAACACAGACAAACAGGCCAAAAAATTTGTATTTTTTGAGAGGAGGTAGCTGCTTCTACTGATAAAATGCAACTATGGCATGAAGGTTTGTAGCAGATGTTTGGTGTATTGAACTGTTTGGTGAAAGGAGAGCTGTAAGTGGCTATTGCTGTGCCCACAAATGATAAAATGGACCAGAATTGTAGGTGAGATGTAATAAGCTCCATTGTTTATTTTTTTCCTGAGGTACCATTTACACTATTTTTGACTGCTGGAGAGGGTTTTTGTACTGATGTTTATTTTATCACTGTTTGAATCTAAACATAACTGATGAAAGGAGAAAAAAAAAGAGGGTTGTGGGAAAAACAGTTAATTTGAAACAAACATTATTTTATCATCAAGCTGTTAATACAGCTTCACCCACCTTCATAGCACCAATTACATGAAGACTTCAATTCTGTGTATTTTAGAAAGTACTTTCACACTTTCCCGCTCCCCCCATCCCATTTTCCCTCCCAGCTTCTTTATATCTATACACAACCACTGAACTTTATAGAACTAGAAACAGGTCTGTCTCTGATAATTAGCTCAGCTGGCTGCAGCATAAATAAAGAAATGCACTTAGGGGCTGTAGTCTGTGACATGGTTTAACAGAGCATAAAAAGGTGCATCTGTTAACATGCCTGAATTCAGTCACCTTACTGTCACCCACAGAAAGATACCACCTCTGAAATCTGCCATTGCTATTTTGCAAACAAGAGGCCACTGTTGGATTAAATTAACCAGACTGTGAACGTGCAAAGTGCTGCCTCTTAAAAATCGTGCTGTCTTGGCTTACAGTGGTGTTGCAATGAGTCCCTCCAGTATCTATTAGGATGACCTGTGGCACTGAATACTTCAACACTCTTCTGGCTAGTATTGTTGACCTTTGTCAGCTTGATAAAAAAGCAGAGCCTAGAAATGTGCTTGTCATTTTTAGTGAACCAGGAGGCTGGAAAGTATGGGGAAGGGGAGGGGGCTGCAGGGAAGCGCAGAGATGCCAACAGCCTGTTTTTGCTTAAATTAGGATGCTGAATCCAGGACAAAATTGCAGTCTGCTTCCCTTCTCCTCCCCAGCAGCCCCATGTCTCTCACCCCTTTCTTCCCCTGACTGTTGCTACTTGATTTGAGGTCTGAAATAATGAGGAATGTCTGCGTGATCAAAGTTACTGTCTGCCTCCTGATCTCCAAAGAAGCCCTGCTGTATGTATTTGGTAGGCGACAAACAGCTTGTTGTAATGTATTTGAAGGTAATACAATCACACTTTTGTTATATTTTTTGAACATTTATTTGCCTTTTAGCTTAGTAATCGTAATGAAAATAAAAATTGAAACTATGTAGGTTTTGCTTCTATTTACGTGTATAAAGATTTTCAAATTATTTGCTGGGAAAATATAACTTCAATAGGGGATACAGCCAAGCATACTTCACTGAATTGATAAGTTCTTAATTTCACAGACATGTAATTCCTTTGAAAATGTTGATTAAGATCTAGTTAGCTTTGTCCAGATACTTTACAAGATAATAAGGTATCTGTTTTCAGTACACGTTTGTGCTATGCATACTTTAATTTTCTATTAGTATGTATTTTATATATATACACATATATACATTATATATACACACACACATATATATACATACTAAAACGTATTATTCAGATGGTCAAACTGTGTGTCTTATCCATTAGAAAGTGATGTAATGCCAGTGGGAGCTAGTCCCACGCAGCTTGAATCAAAATTTATTCCACTTGGCAGTAACAAAATGTGAATGACCAGGAGGGGTGATGCATTTTCTACTGTATTTTGAAGTTGTTACACTGGAAATATCCCACCCAGTTGTGCTTGGCCCTTTACTCCTGACATTGGGCCACACCTGCAT
>NW_005054323.1:5131516-5172153 GCF_000277835.1 Geospiza fortis
CCTGCTGTCCAGACCCATCTTTGTTTTTGCCAACTGTCTTTACCAAGGATATCTCCATGGAAAAAACCTAAAAATCTGAAAAAAAGAAGCCAGAAAACCTGCTCATTAGCATTTACCTTACTGCTTGTAGAGAGAGAGTGGGGAGGGAATGAAGTTGCTATCAAGAGAAATGATAGTGCTGCAAAATCCCTTATCTGAGTGCTGTGAAGTTATAATAAGCCAGCTGTAAAGCAGAAGAAAAAAAGTGACTAAGTTCTCTTCAGTTCTCTTGATTTTTTCCCCCAGTTATGACTTTTCCCTCCTTTTTTTTTAATTTTATTTTATTTTTTCTCCTCTCTTTTTAAGCTCTAGGGAATTTTGAGAGAAGCAAACCTAAAGAAAAAAAGAAAGCTGAGGTTTATGTAAGAAGAAATTAAGGTTAATGATCATTGGCTCATTTTCCTAGTCTGTGGGTGTGGATGGAGGAGTAATCAGTGCAGGTGGCCTTGCCAGTTGGGAGTTTTTCTTTGTCATCAAGAAAACAGGGAGAGTGCAGGGATTGAATTACCACAGCTATTTCAGGGCTAACCGTATTTTGTTTCCCCATTGGCTCAGATTTAAGGACAGAAAGCTGACATTAATTTTATCCAAAAAAAAGCATAGTTAATGCTCTATATATTCTGAGATAATTTGACTGGATATCTAAGAATCTGCTTGTTCAAATGCATGTCTAGTGTAGTCTTACAAATAATTTTACATATAACACACTGAAAAGCAAAGTACTTTTCTTAATTTTCTCAGACAATTTATTCTTCTGTACCCAATTACTACTCACTTTATTGAATTCTTAAGAGCTGTTTATTAAAAAATGTGCTCCAACTGCTTCTGTTGGCTTCCCAGGTGCCTGTTATTACATGTCAAGATGCTCCCTTCTAAATTCTAGAGGATGTACAGAATTGAAGGAGTTCTAAAGAAGTGTGTGCCCTGAAATGATATCTAGTGGGCATTCATATCTTCTCCATGGAAGAGCAGTTCTTTTAAATAAAAAGAAATATTGAAAAAGAATGAAATGACAGATAATTCAGCAAACAATCCCTTGATAAATCCCACTTAGACATCTTCTATGTCAATGATCTTTTGTGTACGCTATTGCTGGAAAAGGTAATGGTCAAGAGATTTCAATTTCAAATACAGGAAAATGAGAAATAAAAGTCAAGGGGAGTCCGAAAAAGCTATTGAGTAGAGAAAACAGTAGTCAGAATGTTTTGATACATTTGTGTGTGCTTATAACACATGCAGTTGCCCATCTATGCCCATCCATCCATGTTTAACTAGAAGGGGATTGTAACTACTGAATAGATAGTCTCACTTTCAGGACATGATGTAGCAACTTTCATGACATCAGTAGCAACTGTTATTTTAGCAAAAAATCTGTGTGAATTTTACATTACAAGTAATGTTGTTCCAGTTTAAAATAAAGACTTAAAACTGCTATGTGTTTTCATTGTTGTGGGGATTTTGGTTTTATTTAATAAAGCTGATAGCAATCCCCCATTCACACTGTTAGAGGAACACCAGTGTTACAGATTTAGTTGCTATTATTCAAAATAAGTTACAGCATGAGAAAGATTAACTTCAAGAATAGGGGTCCAGATTTTGGTTCCCTTGGTCCTCTGAGGTAAGTGTCAACATATAGCTGAATATTCATGAGACATTCATTAATATGAATAGTTGGCCTGCTGCTGCATCTTACCATGGCTTATTAATAACTTATGGACAGACCACTCCCAGGCATACAGAGGGCAAGAATACTTTAATGATTGAAGCATCCTCTCCGTAAAAAAGAAAGAATGAGATGTTTTATTTCAGCAGCACCATTTGAAAAGCTGTAGTTAAGATTCAGGTTTTATCGGTAACACTTAAACTACATATCCCAATTTTTTTCAGTGTTTAAAGTTAGAGATGAAATTTTCTTCCAGGCTGAAAGATGACATAAAGAAATATTTGCCCTTAAGAAACTATTTTTTGGCCAAATATTTTATCTTTTTTCTTTTTTTTTTTTTTTTACTCAGTGAATGGAGGGTAAATAAAATGAATGTTACCATTTCAAGGCTTTTTTCCTCTTTACTGATGAAAGTCAAAAGAAATTAAATTAAAACCAAAAATGTTGGCATATAGTCCATAGCAAGACCTAGTGTTTCTGGCACTGAAAAACAATGTTTCTTATTCATGCAAAAAGAAGTTTTTAAAAACTCACCTTGCATTAATTCACCCTGCTGTTGATAGATGATTGCAGTTATGATGCGTAGATAATCTCACTATAGAAGGAGAATAATGTGGCAAAGATTGTGAATTTAGAATTTTTTTTTAATTTTCTCCTCTTGAAAGCAATTAACCTTGGGCATATAATTTCTTAAGGTTTTTTGAGATACTCATGGCATACTACTCAATAAGACTATGTAGTCGTATTTTGTAAATAGTATCTACAGTATAAGCATATCATGCTTTCTTTCATCATTTCCTAGTCAGTTGGAAGCTTGGTAGGTTCTCAAGTAAAAGTATATGCTGTGATACTTGATTATCCAGGATAATGCAACTTCTGTCACTTCAGAGAAGTAGTCAATTTTACTTTCCACGTTACATTTTTACTCTAAGTTAGTAAGCGCTAAGGCTGTGTTGTGAACCCTCCATTAAACTGAGAGTTGGCGATGTTGACAACACTGTTGTTACATCTTCAGTGCACATAATTACATTCCACAGCTTGTACTAAGACTACTCAGCCTTTTTCCCTTTTCCCCTTTCTCCCTTTCTTGTCCCTCCTCCTTCTCCTTCTCCTTCTCCATCTCCATCTCCATCTCCTTCTCCTTCTGCTTTCCTCTCTCCCTTTTGTTTCTGTGTGTCTTTTAAAATTATAATCCTGAAAGACCACTGACATAAATAAAAACTGAGTCATGAAGTGGAACTGAAGAAATTTCATCCATGAATCTCTATCCAACAACAGTGGGGAAAATATTCAAGAATTATTAAAAAGGTTCTTTTGTTTGGTGTTTCTCCCCCTAATTTTTTGCCTTCATAAAGTTAAAAGAGGATCATTTGGTGGAAGAAACTGCATGTTTTTTCATAAGCTTTTAAATTTTTTTTAGTATCTAGCATGCTGCCTTCCAATGAAATCTCTTCTGGTACTGTAATGTTTCTTTTGTGATTAAAAGCACTGAAGTACCCTGGATCAGGGGATTACTAGTTAGATACAGATTCTTGCTGCTTTAGGTCACCAGTTTGAATTCAGTCCAGGCCATCATCAGACTGCTGTTAACATCTGAGAGCATCATGGCATTCTCAGACCAATTCCCAGTAGGCACTTTTTCTCCCTTCTTCCATTCTCTAGTCTTTCTCTCCTGGGTTGAATTCCTTGTGTTGGGAAATCATCCTGCCAAGTTTGAGTTCTGTCATCCATACTTGGATCCAGTTTTCTTTCACCTATGAATAGTTCATCCACAGTCACTTCTTTTATATTACTTACTCGGGCATGACATTACCATCATCACCATCATTGATGTGTCCTTTTAATGTTCTAAGACAGTGTGAACTAGGCAGATACTTGCCGCAGAAAACTGAAAAGGAAATAAACAAAAAAATGCCCTAAAATAAACAGTTCTCCCCTCCCCTTACTCCCCCCGTCCCTGAAACACAGCTGTGCTGTGTAGGGTTTTATGGATTAAATGCTTGGCAGAGGTGCTGGAGTTGATAGGATTTCTGTTTACAGTAAGACAGCCTCATCCATGGAACTCACTTAATTTCATTTGGCTGCCAGACTCTGGGCTGGCTACCCTTCTGATCATTCTTATCTCTCAGGAAAGATGAGAGGGTAAAGTTAATATTAATATCTCAAGGGGAAGAGGCAATAGGGTAAAGTTAAAATTACCAGGTTTTTTGTATAGGGCATGGGAATATTTCTCTTTGGATGATTTTACAATCATAGAAAGTTACAAAGAATTTTTCTGTATCTTTGTGGAAGAAATAAGCACAAAGACTTCTGGGTGATATTTGTGTAGGGCCACCCACTGCAGCCTCTTTATCGATATGACCATTATATGATGTGCCTGTATCTCTGTATTTGGGTACAGAAAAGAAATAAAAATAAATAAATACATTGGCTAAGTTGTCAGTAATCACAACAGGAGGCTGAAGGATGAAATGAGCCATGGAGGCTAAGCTACTTTTTCAGCCGTGAAATTGACCTTCTTAGGTCAGGGTTATGACATGCTGGTAGACCGAAGAGTGTATGGAAGCTGTACTGCTGCTACCTGTGGTGGTAGAAAAAAGGGGACTTGTAGTTCTGAGGTTACCTGTTCACCTCTTATTCAACCATTACATTTGCCCTTTCCAGTTAGATTTTTTTTAATGCTAATGTTATTCTGAGTATTGAAGACATCAGCAGATTATTATTGGAAATGTTTTGTACAGGGCTAGGAAATATTAGGGAAATAGCCCAGTTTGGCAGCAGGAAGGCAGGGTGGTATAATTGTCCATTCCTTTCTAGCATTTATATGCAAGACATAATTGTGCTCATAGATCTGCAAAGCACAAGTCAAGTCCATTACTCTACTCTGCGTTTGTGTATGTTAACAGTGATGCCTAGACAGGACGGCGGAATGGTGGAGGGTGGAAGACAAGTCTTTGCCTTGCAGGTTTAAGAAGAGTGCATTTCCTTTCATCCAGCTGCTGAGTTCAGAGTTTATTCGTGTCACCTATATGCAAGGGGATAGGTATAGTTCTGAGGTTCCTGGAGTGTGACCATAATTTGAGTCTTAGATATCTACTTATTTTCTGGTACATATTTTGAAGCTTCCTAACTAAGTATATATTGCTTACATAATACTCTGTTCTAAGAGTACGAGAAGACAGAGGCTGTCCATGGTATGTTTGTCATAAAAGATTTGTACCTGACTTCTTTGTCATGAATGCATATAAAAAACCCATATTTTTACAAGCCCTTCCACTATTGAGAACTGGAAGTTATCACACATTTTTCTGTAAAATTTGTTTTTTCATGTCCCTAAGTGTTGCACAAATATTTTGTCACATACACTCAATTCTCTGATACGTAGTCAGACTCTTAGAGGTCAGATGTGGGAGTGTAGCAGTTTTACTTAACTAGTCTTAGAATTGCACTTGCACCACTGCAGGAGTAAAGTATGTATCTAAATAGATACTTACCCAATTAAGTAACTGCTTATTTAACAGTAATTTGCATAGGTAATGAGCTTTTTTTGTAAGCAAACAGAGTAAGAGAAAGAGGAGGAAGGGGCTCATGTCTGGTGCCCATCTTTAAAAATTGCTGCCAGAAATGTCTCAGTTTGCTTAGTGAGTAAGATTTAGCAGGATTTGTTTGGAATACTTGAGAGACTGTAAACATACTACAAAATGATGTTAACACAAGATTATCTTATTAGACAAACCTCTTCAATTGCTTTGGAATGCTTAGTTTGCTAATACAAGCCAATGTCTTAGTTTATTTATTTATTTTTGTTTGCTATCCTTCTTTTTTTTCTCCCTCTTGATACTGTTTTAATGAAAGAGTGATTGAGGAAGGGGGAACCTCTTTTTTTTCCTTAGGAAAAGGAATCTTGTCCTATTCCCTAACCACAGACAGTTACAGACAATACTTTGTGAGTAGATAAAATTGCTCTCATGCTTTCTTTTTGAGGGTAAAGGCAATTGTGCGTGGAGTTGGCCAGCCTGTGGCTGTCCACCATCTGTGTAAGGAATTCACAATCCCAGACAAAAGAAATTGGCAAAGTCTTCTTTCTGTCTGTTCTCCAGAGCCTCGAGATAGCCATAAAACACCTGGACAAAATCAGCAGGTGATGGCAGGGGAAAGAGAATGATCAGTCACAGGCATTGTTGAATCCTTTGAACATTACTTATAGCTTGGACACTGCTGTCACCAGACACAGTTTGATCTTTGGTGAGCTTTCTGGAAGTGTTTTTTTCCCTGGCTTTATGACAACAGGGGGAACCAGATAATACTGTGGAGGCAAAGCAGAATTTCCCCATCTTGTAATTTTTGTCTCACCTTGTAACTTCTTTTTTTTTGTTACCTGTATTTGTGCTTAAATAATCTTGCAGGAACAAAGGCAGATTTTTATATGCAGAAAAAAAAAATGTATCATATCTTTTTACCTGGGTTTCCATCCTGGCAAGCAGTGTTTATCTATGACCTGAAATGTAAATTTAAAAATGTCTTAAAAATTGAGGTACATTACAAAATTGAGGTGTCTTTTTTTTCCCCTTTCATGTTGATTTACACAAAATTGGAAATAATGACAATTTTCAATTTTCATTCAATGTTCTTCTGTTATCATATTCATAGAAAACTTTCTTATTTATGATTTCTTAGAACTTTTTGTTGATCATTAATCATTATGTAATTTCATACTTCACAGTATGAAGTTTGTGAAAAATCTATACTTTCATTCACTTAATGTTTTCTTGTATTCTTTCCACACCATGGGTATGTTTTTTGACCTGTGCAGATGTTACCATAATAAAATTAATCTTGAATTTAAGAAGAGGATGAAGTGCAGTGACAGATTAATATCTATAGAAGAGCATCTATACATGAAAAAAATACAGCCACAAGAACATGCCCCTTTTGGCAGAAAAGGAAGAAGCTTCCTACCCTTTAACCTGTTGAATTGGAGTCAGAATTTCAGTGCAGGTGTACTTAGCATTGAGACTGACTGTATTCCCAGCGTCAAGGGGTAAGGTTCTAGCTGTTTTGTTGCATTCCCAAAGTGAAGTCTAAACCACATCAAACAACTGTTGGATCTCTTCACACTTCAGCTGTCCCCTGAATTCTTCTCCCTCCTGGTGTTTTCTCTCTCGTCCCCTCTCTATGCTCCTGTAAATACGACCCTTTTTCACAGAGCTGGTGTCAAGCTTCAGTGAATATAACTCTGTCTTGCTAAGTGCATTAATGCTGCACTCTGCTTCAGGCATGAACCTCATTGCTCACCATAAAGCCTCTGTGTGGGTTTGTGTGTGTATATGTGCAGGCATGAGTTGAGGTTATTTGTTGAGGGAGGGACTGAATGCTGCAATTTTTTGACTGTTTCTGTAGCCCATATTACATCTTTTAATCAGCGTCTATGAACCTTAGGGAAATAAGGGCCGAGATTTAAGGTTAAAAAAAGTTAATTAGAGAAGATTCTGTTATTTAACTGCAAGACAATTTGTGGGTAACTAAAACTAAGAAAACTTTGTATTCATTCTGCTTTCTAAATGTGGATAGCATCCGTAGAATGAGTTACCAAAAAGTGTTAATATCTTTTAAAAGCAGTAATAATAATCCTTTCACTTTAGTTAATCATGTGCTAATCTCTTGGTAAGTCAAAAGTATTAGACCATTTTAAATTCATTGTGTCAGCTCAGCCAAAGTAACTGGCTCATTGGTGTAAACATTTGGAAGAAAAATCCTTCAAACTAAAGTAACAATGTCATAAAGTAAAGAATTTTGCTAGTTCTGCACAGGAATTCTAAAGATGTCATTAGTTTCAGGTGCTGGACAAAAGTATTTGAGTTTATACTGAAACAAAATGCTGCTATTTTTTCCTAATGTGTACTATTTCTGAATTGAACTTCACCGTTTACTACTTCTTACTAAGCATAATTATTATCTGAAAGATTTCTCTACTTGTAATGTTTTTCCCTGTAAATGTATTACTGATGTTTTCATGAAGCTACTTGTTCCCGAGATTTTTTAAGTTTGTTACTAATGAGGGAATTTAGCATACATTATTTTCTTTTAAAATTTCTCTTGGTTGCGTAGCCTAAAAAGATAATACCTAAGCTTTTATCATAGAATCATATACTTTTAAAGCTTGGAAGGGACCTTAAAGATCATCAAGACTCAACCCCCCTGCCATGGGCAGGGACACTTCCCACTAGAACAGGTTGCTCAAGGCCTTACCCAAGCCAGCTTTGAACACTGCTAGACTTGGGGCACCTGCAACTTCCCTGGGCAACCTGTTCCAATATAATGTGCCAGTTCACCACCCTCATAATAAAGAATTCTTTCTCAATATCTAGCATAGATTTCCCCTCTTTCAATTTGTACCTATTCCACCTTTTCCTATCACTACAATTCCTGATGAAGAGTCCCCCTCCAATTTCCCTGTAGGCCCCCATCAGATAGAGGAAGGTTGCTGTGAGGTCTCCACACAACCTTCTGTTCTCCTGAGCAGCCCCAGATGTCTCAGCCTGACTTCATAGGGCAGGTGCTGCAATCCTCTCATCAACACTGTGGCTCTCCTCTGGGTTTGCTCCAACAGTTCCATGTCCTTGTTTTGTTTGGGACCACAGAGCTAGATGAAGCACTCCAGAGAGGAGGAGAGGAGGAAAATCACCTTCTTCAACCTGGTGGCCACACCACTTAGGATGCAGCCCAGGATTCCATCCTTTTGCTCAAGCTTATCTCCTTAAAAATTGGTTTTGGATTTGTTTTTGTCCCATCTACTGCTCTTCTTTACAGTATTATTCAAATCACTCTCTGAAAAGCTAAATCAATTATTCACAACCTTCATAATTAGTCTATTCAGTTTAGACTCAATATAAATAGTGATAAAAGTTAATAATAAGAATAATGTTTGCTCCCACTATGTCTTACATTAAAAATGGCAATATATTCTATTTTATGTGGTTTTGCCTTTTGTAAAAGACTTCAGTGATCACCCATGTAGCAGTGAAAATTTCCTTTTTGATAGGTATCAGAATTGCTTATACACAGGCTCTTTTCTGCCTGTCTAAAGTATTTTCAATTAAAAGGCACATTCTGAGAAGAGAAATTGTGTTTCATATAGAAAATGTGAGTATATTATCAGAATACTGTAAATCTCAATAGGCCTGTTACTATGAAGTTATTCCTGTGTTTGAAAAATTGTTTTTATATAATAAAATTGAAAATTCATTTTTTACATTTTAACTCATAAATTTGAAAATTTCATTTTAATTTCTTTTTATATTTGCCTAACTTTCTTACTTCTCCATTGAAATCATTCATATCATGTGCACAAATGAAGTTTGTCTATGACTGTAAAGATTTAGTGATCTTTTACTTTCTATTTCGTGGGGAGTTTTTTGTTTTGTTGGGGTTTTTTTGTTTGGTTGGTTTTTTTTTTTTTTGTGTCCTGTGTATGTCTGAAGGGGCCACAGGTTAAAGCTGACCTCAAGAAAAGAATGGATAATCATCTTACTGCTATTTGACTTAGCACATGTGTGTTCTCCGGGTATACCACAACAGATAGTTGTATGTTTTGATTAGTTTTGATTCCTGAAAGCAAATAAAACCCACAGCTTGGACATGGTGCTTTATGTCTGTCAGGTCTGAAGCACTGTAGGAATGAAATCACTTTAGTTATTTTAATTTCTACATGGGAAAATTGAGTGAAGGAAAGTGACTTGCCCGATGTAATCATGGTGGATGGTGTCAGGCATTATCCTTTCTGAAGCCTACAGTCAAATAAAATAATTGTAAACTTTCAGGTTTCTCTGTTTGCTGATAAGAGGTAATATTTAGATCTGGAGCTTGTAGGTGTAGTGACAAATGCAGAAGATCATCAGAACCCATTTTGCTAACTGGTTTAGTTAAACCATGATAATACTGCGCATGAGTGTTCTAATTCAGAAAGAGAGTAGCCTGAAGTATTTTTCTGTTTCCTTTAATGTCTAGAGTTGCATTCTCCCATCTCTCAGCATTGTTCATTCATTTGGCCAAAAGAGACTGTTGATGGACCCTGATCACTCCTGCCTCAGTGTGCATACCTCAGCTCTCTCAGTTGTGTGAGAGGTTGACAGACAGAGATACCCTTTCAGTTTAGGCATGTTATGTTACTCAAATTATCCATTTATTTTTAAAAGCAGCATTTATTTAAGGGGTATGGAATTATGTATTTATACAAGAATGTGAGTTTAAACCAGTGGATATCTGAGAAAGAAACAGAGAATCCACTAAGCTAGATACTTGTGTGACTTGTGCGAAGGTTGCCTGGATTGTAAACTTCTGTGTATGTGAAGTAATGGAAAATTATTAGTGACAGAATTACTCGTTGCAGTGTTTACCAGGAGGTGAATGTTTGTAGTATGAGGGCTTAAGTTCGTAAAACATTAAATAAATGTACTCTGGTATATAAATATTTTTCAGTAGCTGCTATTCCCAGTTGATTCATGCTGCTGTTCAAGTGTCCTGTAAACAGCTCTAAATGGAGTGATAGTCAGTGTAGGATGAGCATGGAGGTTCAGGCACTTCCCCTACCAGCTGTCTCTCCTGACAGCTTCCCCCAGAGCCACGTGGCAGAGGGAAATTACACTCATTGATCAGTGGCTTCTGTTCATGTCCTGGTGAAAACTTGGACACATTTCTCCATCCTCAACTCTTTACTAGGACAGTAAATTGTGGGAAAGTAAAAATGACAAAATATGGGTGGTGGCAATGTTGTGTCACAGTCTTTAACCAGTGAATGTGAGATGGATTTCTATAAAGCTGTATTTACCTTTACTGAGTGGAAATTATATTATGTAATATATGTACAGTTCAAGCAAAACTGTATCATAAAAAAATCTCCAGGAAAAATTTTTGAGACTAGAAGATGAGCTGAAAAAATTTTTCACAGAGCTTTCTTTACCTGACAGCAAGTAACACATAAAAAATAAGGCTTTTGGTCAGAAGTGGTAACCAGGATTTGTTAAGTAGCCAATATCTAGTAGACACTTAACCTGCCAAACTGAATATTGAAATTAATCATCTTGAACAAGTTTTCTGAGACCTTTACATTGTAGAGTTTGTTTTTCCACCCTGAATTGGATCGTCAAATTAAAATATATTACAAACTGTTATAACTTCAGATATCTTCATATGTAATTCAGAGACACAATCACAAAATAATACAGCCTAGATTTGAAGTGTGAAATGTGGTCCAGACAGTGATTTTTAGTGATTAAGATGGAATAATTCTTTAGTTGTCCCACCCTTCTTTTATTTTGCAAATATATTTATTTTAAAAGTGGAATACATTTTTTCTTCACCTTTGATTCCTAGTATAAATTAAACATGAATGGATATTCTTTAAAAAACCTTTTCTATATCTGGAAAAAGAATAGCACTACCGTTAATGTGGGCACTGCATCATGGAACAGCTACTTAATTTCAGGAAACAGTCTAATGAATATGAACACTTTAGAAATTAGTTGCCCATTTCATTAATTGTTTATCTGTGAATGAAAAGAGCTAGTCAAGCAAAGACACTGTTTGGTTTCTGGAAATTGCTCCACCAAACTATCTCCAGATGTTGGGGGAGGTGGGGAAGGAGGAAACTTCATCCACGTTTTAATACATGAAACTTAAGTAGCATGCTCACAATGCATGATCTGTGTTTGGATGCCATTTTTGCTTTGTTTTCTGTGAAAGAAAGAAGGTCTTATCTTTTTCCAGCCTTTTCCCAGCAAAACAAAGTTTATAAAGGAGTCTGCAGCAATATGTTCTGCTGAATAGGAAGTATCTAGCTGGAGAAAAGAAATTGGTTGTTACATTTTCAATTTAAATCATATAAAATTTGAATTTTTCTCTTAACATAAATAATTGAAAAAATAATTAAACTTTATAAATTATATTTTAGTGTAAATAATACACATCTAACAAGAAAGGACAGATATTAAAATAATGAATTTCAGCAAAATACGTGGTGGCAAAAGTATTTCTGGAGTGCCAGCATGCTTTAAGATGGTCTCCTTCCAACTTCTTATTCAAGTGACTTCACTCTTAAAATAGATTTCTTTCTGAATATATGTAGGTGAGCAAACAAGTCTGTGTTCTGTTTTCGATATTTCATTTATTTTTTTCTCTTCCCTTTAAATATGGAATTTTTCTGGACTGCAGGGTTAGATTTTTTGTCACAAGTTGTTTGCTCCTTTTTTTCTGAGCAGTATCTCACTCCTTACATGCTTTACTCTTCCCAAAAGAAGGAATACAGCTTCTCATCATTTTTTCTATGAAATATTAGGGGAACTCATTTCTGAGTGATAACCAGCCAAAAATAACACAGGATTTGTGTTCAGGGCTGAATTTTTCGTATCTGTTAAAAAAAGCAACTGTGACACAGTTCACTTTACAGTTATTTTCCAGATTATTCTAAATAATTGACCATTAGAAGAATCTGTCTATTCCCACAGGAAAAACTGTCCAATAAGCCTCTCCCTTCATCTAAGGGTCACAGAGGAAACCCTGGCTAGACGTTTTGGTGACTAATTTAAACTATCTGGCAAGACAATTGATAGCACCCTTCCTTTGTGTTGTGACAAATATATTTCGACTGCAGTTTATTAACATAATCCAGCACAACCACAGACATATTGTATGTATTATAGCATAGAATTAGAAACATTTTTTGCACATCACAGTCTTTATTCTCTCTCTTTTTTGACAAGGATCTGGATAATTGCCTCAGCAAATGAACTGCTGTGTTCAGTCTGTTTCTGTAATTTCATAAATTGTTTTCCATGCTAAAACTAAGCAAGCTTTTACTGAGTAAGTATAAAGAACCACAGTGTAATTACAGAGGCAATATTATTAAAAAGTGTGACAGAAATGGCATTTTAACTGACAACTACTTTTTCGTTGCTTTATTACAACAAATCAAATATATTATGAAGTGCCAGTTAGTGAGCAACAGTGTCTTCTGCCTCTCTCTGTGTCTCTCTCCCTTTCATGCACACACACATATATGCAGGCTTTGAACTGAGACTTACCATAGAAGATTACCACGTAATCTGGATCATAAATTACTAGGTGAAGTTCCCACCATTCCAGGAAGTTTTATTTAAAATTTAAAGTAAGAATGTTTGTCTCACACTTACATAAGTTGAATATTTAGCTTTTGAGCTTTTGTCGGAATATATTGGTTCCCTTTATTGGTAAACGAAATTAGAATTATTTCCATTTCATGGATGGAAAAAGTGAGACACAAGAAGTGATTAACTTTCCCGAGACTCAGACGCAGTGAATGACCAGGCTAAGAATGAAACTTAAATTTGCTGTCTCAATCATTGAACCATACTGCCTGCAATCAATATGGCCTTGATCCAGAGCCCACTGAAATCAATGAAAAGGAAGGGTTTGACCAGGTCCTGTATGTAATGTAAAGTCCTTCCTTTAGTTTATTTTCGTTCTAATGATGTGGTTATTAAAGTGCAGTTTTTCCATACAATACTTTTGTAGGGAGTAATTAAATCAATCAGTGACAGTGATAGAATTTGAATTAGGAGTAGTGGCCAGCTTCCCTATTTCTGAGTCCTGTCCTCTTAACTTATTTTAAGTAGGACATCTTTTTATACATGAAATGTTTATGTATTTAAAATCCATTCATTTTATTTAAATATGTGTGCATATAAATGCACATGTTTATACACACACACACACACACACACACACACACACACACACACACACACACACATACATATATATATAAATATATATAAGGAATCTGGTCTGCATTTCTTTATGGTTTCCAGGGCTCTGTATTCAGTCCTTTGCATTTAATAGTCCTCAAATGAGCACACATGCTGGTATGAACAACACCATTGTGAAACACTAGCATGTATCATTGAGTTTATAAAGTGTATGCAGGCTGGAGCAATGTGGGTTGTGAAGTTAACTTTACTAAAGAAAAAGCAAAAGGAAAAAAAAATAAAGGGTTTTGAGAAAATATTTAACTAAAAGCATGATGTAAAATTGTTTTTACTGATCTTCTGATACCTTAGAACATAATTATAGTTGTGAAGTCTACAGCAAATGTAATGTTTTCAATATTTTTCACATCCTTTTTTTACTGTCTTTAGTGTGATATGTCCATAGGTTTTTATTAGATTAATAGAATTGCTGCAAAAATGAGCGACATTGTCATGAAAGATAAAAGGCCATTTCATTTATGTATTTTAGTTCTGAGAACAGGGAAAAATGAGAACAACTGCAGTACTTATTGAACTGTAACATAGTAATGGTATTTAGTTAATCCCCTCACAAAAATTAACTGCATGAGAACTTGCCTTGATTCATGTACTAGTCATTTGTGATCTTTAAAACTGGTTCACCACCAGCTCAAGATCTGTGAAAACCTGAAATGATTGATCCTGTCTCATTGGTGAGTTCTGAGTTCTAGTGGCAATACTAAGGAAAGAGTTTAAACAGGTGTTCCTTCCAAGGAGCCTCCTGGTGAAATATTTTTAAACAATTTTTTTTTAAAATAACCTTTGAAACTTATATAAACATCTCCTATACAAGTCCATAAATCTCTCTATTTTCTAGTAGGCTACTTCAAATGTGGTTTTAACATGTCTGATTTTACAGTTATATTTACCTTTTTTTGCACAGTACTCAGAAACATATCTGAGTGCTCCACATCTTGTTCATGTCTGGCAAAGGACCTGTACAATGTCATGTACTGAGGTAGTTTATTTTAGCATTTTTCTTAGATGAAGTTTGAGGTATTCTGAGTTCTTAGATGTCCAGTAATTCTTAGTTCCAGGCTTGGCATGATTAAAGGGATTTTTCTTTTCCAGAGTCGGAATTGGAATTTGAATTACCTGTATCAGGCATACTGTTGAGTGAACAGCAGTGTTAGTGAAACCAAATCTACCACTTTATTATTGCGCTGAAACTTATTACAGATCTGTGATCTCCCCGAAAGCTTCTCTCCAGCCCACCTTCAGCAGCACTTGTTATCCAGAGCTACCTTTGCTTTGCTAAGATGTGCAGTGTGTCTAGGCAGGAGCTGCTGGTTGATCAGCTGCTATCTCCTCACTATTAAGTAAGTGCAGTGGAATTCCCTGGCTGGAAGTACCTGGCAGGCCAAAACAAAAGGGTCTGGGGACTGCAAGTAGCTTCTGGGCTATGTTTTGTGCTACTGTATTATAAGAATTAGGTACATTTACAAAGCCTACTTTTCTACCAAAGACAGCGAAAGCACATTCAGGGATTCAGAAATTGTGGAAGGGTAAAAGGATTGACACATGGACTCTGGAACTGCTTAACTAGTGTTTCCCTTGGAGACATAGTCAGATAGGTTGACAAGCCTTTTTGCTAAATCATACTAAAATTATTTTCTTAATTTAGTAGGACAAACATTTTCCCCTTTTTGTTACACCCTGGACACAAATGGGAGTTAAAGTATCCCTCTGTCTGGCTTCCTTTCACCAACATGCAAGCTGGAGTCCAAGAGTCTTCTGGCTGAATCTAGTGGTTCATGTGGTATATTTGTCCCATCTGCTCTCCATCCTGAGGTTTTGTGCACGTGGAGTTTTGAGGAGTGTTTGTTATACCAGTTCATTATTTGTTGAGAACCTACAGTTCTGTGAAAAGCAATTCCTCAGAAAGCTGCTGATGTTGCTCCATTTTTTATATTCATATTTTGTGTTCTTGAAAAGATCAGGAGCCTTTTAGTTTATAAAAGAAATAATGTTTTATGAAGTAAAGATAAAGAATAAAAACAAAATACTTCTGGCCTTTATGTAACTTTTTCTTAAAATATGAGTGTTTTTTTGACCTGGCAAGTTACAAGCCTTTTTGAAAAATTGTCCATCAGTGATACAGATAAATTCTCAGTAGTTAAACTCTTCTTGTTCAGAGCTGCACAGGTGAACCTCAAGATCTTTCAGGTGCTTTGCAAAATAGTCTAAATTAATTTGAGCTCCTAATATTTTGCTATAACCATTAGCTATCAAGGTAACATATATACATGGAAAACAGTTGTAAAAGGTGTTTGAAAGGGGTGTGTGTGTGTGTATGTGTGTGTGTGTGTGTGTGTGTTTGGGGTATTTAGTCTAGAAGTCATTAAAGTGAATTTCATACTTCCTCTTTTGGTGATTAATGTCTGTCTGGATTTCAATAGGATGGATACACATGATGTGCAATGGCATGTTTTCACATGTGAGCTTTGCAGGGCTGTGGCAAACCAATCAGTTTTTTATTATGCCGATTACTCCCAAAATTGTAGTGCTTAACCCTTAACATACCAAATTTTAAATTCTTCTAAATCTGAGAGGTCAGTATTTCTGTCTAATTTTCCTCTAATATATTTTCTCATTTTTTCATATTTGTATTTTTGTCCTAGTTCTTTTGATTATTTCTGTGTCTCTCCCTCCACCTTCTGCCTTTGTCCCTCCCTCCATGTTTTTTCTCTGAATCTGAACCAGTGCTTTCCTTCACGTTTTACTTCCTTCACTGTTGCTGGTCAGGTAGGTGTTCTGCTTCTCTCCGCATATTTTTCACTCCCTTGAATTTTTACAAGGCAGTGGAATAGCTTTGCAACTTCTCCTTGTATTAGGTAAACAATTGAAAATTCATCACTTGCTCATAAGCAGTGATTTCCCAAAGCATGTCAAGTATTTTAGATTTAGGAAAAAAGGAACAACTTGGCATTGATGCAAAATCTCATTTGACTTTAAAAATTGTGCCTGACCAAAACTCCCTGAAAACTTTAGAAAAAAAAATCAGAAGTAATAATTTTTTGGGGGGAAAATTATGTGAAAGTCTGTTCTCATCTGCCAGGATTACCTTCAACAGTATTGAATTTGGATGCTGACTCTAATGAAGAATTTACAGGGCTCCCAGAATTACAGGTTTCTTTCAGTGGCATTTAATAATATTACTATCTAATCACTATTAGATACTGTCCTACTCAGTAATTGGGTGAGTGAGATGCCTTCTGAGTTAACAGTTTTGCCGGTCTCCTAGGGAGCATCTGCTTTTCATCTTTCAGTCCTTACTCAATGGGGCCACTGTTTCAGAGAAGGGAAGAAATTTTTAAATGAGGTGAAGAACATTACCATATATGCTTACAACTGAAAGGTGTATTTTAAACTGCTATACCAACAGACTTGAATGATAATTTTGAGAAGTAATACGTCTGCATGAATGTATGGATATCTGCCAATCACGACCTCCAATGGTTTCAGAGCAGTAGTTTTACAGAAGAGACCTCCTTTCTGCTGTTTAGTCAAAAATAGTTCTAAGCTTGCTTCTTTACCCTGCCACTGCCACTCACCCTCTCTCTCTAATGCTGCAGTGTTTCTCCAGTTCCTCAGTCCTGGTCCTCAGTTACCCTTTAAGCCATGCCTAGCAGTTTTTACTGATGACTGCTGCTACACCTGATTTATTCTTTCTTTTAGCTAGGCAAAATCCCAGCCTGAGAATTGCTCCTAAATCAGATGAAAACAGCTTCCAATCAAGGGTTCTGCTAGCTCTCCCTGTCTAATGAGCTCCTCCTTCAAACCCTGCCTCCTGGGAACTATCCACACTCTCTGGTCCCTTATCTTGTTCTTCTGCCTGCTCAAAGGAGCCTCAAATCCTGAGCCCTGACACCAGCCCTGGGGCTGAC
This sequence comes from Geospiza fortis, assembly GCF_000277835.1. Lineage (NCBI taxonomy): Eukaryota > Metazoa > Chordata > Aves > Passeriformes > Thraupidae > Geospiza > Geospiza fortis. Next base: position 5,148,925 of record NW_005054323.1, read on the forward strand.
CAGCCTGCCCTGCTCTCCTGGGCAGGGTGGGATCTGCTCTGGGCAAGTTCAATTTCCCAAAAGAAGAGGTGTTTGAGAAAGAGGAGATGCCCTTCATGTAGCCAGAGAGATTGCCTTTGCGCTGTAGCCCATGGTCCCCCTCGCCTTGTGTTCCCCTGCCTGCTGGCACAAGGTAAATCTCAAGATATCAGGGAAGGACAGAACTTGCATGTGGTGGGGAAAATGGGATAAGAGTGGAAGAACAGCACACACAGCAATGCCCTAGATGTAGCTTTTCAGACTTTGGTCTTCAGGGTGTACATGGCTGCTTTTCTGCTGTCTCCTTATTTGAGAATTTCTGCTTTCTAGATTTAAGTCTCGGTCTCTCTTCCTGAGCTGGTAATTGTGATTGAAAGGTAGAGGAACTGTAGAAAACATGCATTAAGTCACTCAGGAAGTCAGTGGAATTGGTCTAGAAGCAACACCTTCATGCAGTCATGTGAGAGCCTGTCCCTTGTATTCATGTTTGGCTTCAGAAATGCCTTTGTTTTTTTAGCCACTGCAATTAGTAGGTGGAATTCAAACATGAGGAACAGAGGCTTCCAGTTTCTGTGTTGAGGACAGGCCTGCTAGACTGATATTTTGTGCTGTATGTCACGATGCCATCTCAATGCGCTGGTCCTGTGCTGCTGGGACATACCTGCCCTGCTTTTATAAAAAATTGCTTGGGTGGCAGAAGCAATGTGGCCAAATGTGTGTGGTGTGCTACTTTGCAAATCTCTGCAGAAGAGCTTTAGGAATTTCTGTATGGCATTCATTCCACTCTGCAATATGGACATCATTGGCCCCCTTCCTGCCTCTGGCCCAGCCAGGCAATGAATCAATGTTTTCATTTCTCAGAAGTATGCTAACACCATGCTAAAGGCCACTGCCATCTTCTTGTGTAGTTCAGTCTTTGCCTAGGAAAACTGAGGTTATTCTCTGTACTTGGTGTTCTCACTCATTTCAAATTTGTGCAGATATATATATACACAAAGAAAATAAGTGGGAAGGGAAAACAATATTAAATGTCATTAATTTATAATTTTTGATAACAAACAGATCAAGTTCTTTGAAGCAAAGACAAGAAAAAGTGTATCTAACCTAAGTTGGTAGGTCTTCTGTGACAATGTACTTCACTTAAACTGTTTAATGTGCAGTTTAGCATTGAAAAAAAAGGCTAAAACTCAGAAGTGCTTATGTTTTCCTTGTTTTATGTGGGGTGGTTTTTTTTTTCAAATTGAAAAGGATTTACATTGATTTAAAGACATTTTTCTAGATTTTGCTTTGAAAACAAATCATGTCATAGAGCTTTGCCAAAATAAACTTGGCAGCTTAAATTTTCTTTCCTTTTTTTTCTTTTTTTTGAGTGTTGGCATGTAATGAATATTAATGGAGCATCACTTCCTGGTTTTTGGAATGATACCTTCTTCATGTAAATACTGCTTTTTGAAATACCAAAAGCCCGTGTACAGTTCAAGTCTTCAATTAAATTTAGATGAATTTATGAAGAATGTTGATTTTTTAAATCGTGAATGTGTTGAAAATTTGTATTAATTTTGTTGAAAAGTTAAGGGAAGGCAATTTCATTAGTTTGAATTCCTTAGCTACTTAGCACATCTTGTTCCTCTATGTTTGTGTTTAAACTCCTGAAGTTAAACTCCTTTTCTTTTTGAGGATTTCAAGCAGCAGGCACATTTTCAACAACCAAATAATAATAGTGAGAAGTGAATCAGTCTGAATAAAGTGGAACTGACCTGAATTTGATCCTCAAACTGAAACTAACCACAACTATATTTTTTTTTAGAAATTACTATCACACACCTCTGCACCATCTGGCTTTTTCTAGGAGTTGAAACAGACTTATCAACATACTGCAACAGACTCTGTTTTTGTGTTGTGTCTGGCAGAACTGTTACCCAAAAACTCTGGAATTCTCACCAGAAGGGTGGCTTTTAAGCAATTTCCACACTAGTTTTTACATCAAAGAGTATTAGGTGGTAAGCAGAGTGGAGAAAAGAGCCTGTGCTTATGATTGCATCTTGTTTTTACCAATCAGTAGTTTGTGCTAGGCTAAATATTGCTTTTAATTACAAGCTGGTGAAACTCTAACAAAAAATGAGAGAAAAGTCTCCCATTTGTCTCATTGTACTTGAACTTTTAATCATGAAAATCTGCTGGCTATAATGAGGTGACATATGAATTTCTTAGAGCTGACTTTAGTCCTCTCTATAGTGCATGCTTGTTTAACGTTATCACGTAGACCCCAAGGTCTACACAGAGGAACCCATTCCATCTGGCCTGTGCTTTTGTCCCACAGGAGAAAAAAGTTGCAGTTAAGGGTGGTGATCTAACTCCTTCTGCACACAGACAGGCATTTACTGTGCAGCTAATAATGCTATACATGTATGTGTAGATAGATGACAGCAGGAAATGGCATTTGTGATAGTGAGGATGGCAGCAAGAGCTCATCAGAACTGCTGCTGAGTTTGTCTGGGGAGGAAGGGCACTAGGGAGCAGCTACAGCAATGTCTGCAAATGAAGAGTACCAGCCATTTATACCTGCTATGATTACCACAGGTTTAAGCATCCCCATGCAGCCTTCCTGCCCTACAAGCATTAAAATCCTGAGAGCCGGATTTGTCCCCTCAGTTAGTTAGGCTGGTAGCTTTGTGCTTTACTTTCTTAGGCTGATAAATTTTAAAGTGTGCTAGAGAGCTGATATACTTTAGAAACTATAATAATCCTCTTAATTTTATAGTTTGGGAGAGGGTAGGTTGTTACTGACACATTTTCCAGGTCACCGTGTTTTCTTTTATTTCATAAAACTATGAAAAAACCTATGAAGGGCTTACTTGCCCTTCAGTGAAACAGGAGAAAAAGTCTCATATTGATTGCAATGGGAAGAGACTCTGGGCCAGTGTTTTGCATATACCAAGCTATTTCACTTTCTACCAGCCTGGTCTGCTTTTTCCACAAATGTGCACAGTATGTATATGTATTTGCTGCAAAGCGTTTGTATATTACATGGTGACCAAAGTAACTTTTGTCCTATGATTAACTGGAGGGTGCTATGACAGGAGTAAATACAGGGCTTAGCATGAGCACAGCATGTTCTCATAAGTGTACATGCTGGATTAGAGCCTGCAGGCTGGATTTTGTGTAGGGAGTGAGAACATTCCTCTTTCTGCCGACTACACTTTGCATTTGTGTAGCAGCAGGATTACTGTAGCTGGTGTTGTACTTGACGAGGTCTAACACCAGTAAGACAGAAGGCAAATGAAGGAAATACTAAACATGCAAAGAATATTGTATTCCTCTGGATGAAGGTGGGAGAGAGCTTGTAAAAGAAGCTGGGAATGCACTTAATTCACTTAACTTGTCTATGAGGATGTGGGTTGATTTTTAGAGGTGCTGAACACTGACAAATCAAAATGGACAGTCAGGATTTGATAAATACAATGTACAAATGAGCGCACTGTTTTCTTCTTATATTAAAATAAACTGGAAGATAAGTGAGTTCAAATACAGTGTATGCTGCCAAGTGGCAAAACTTGCTGTTACTTTAATGCAGCATATTAGAATACATTCTTTTGGATGGGGTAGCCTGATGGTTGCTGGGATATCTGTATAGCTGTTGTCATTTGTGGCTGAAAGTGTGTGTCCAAATAGATAAGCTTTATTTCATAAAATAGTTTATGTTCAATTAAGAAGAAAAAAAAAAGAGAAAAAAAGAAGAAAATGTTCTTCATTAGTTGGTTTACTTTTTCTGCACAATTTTCAAAGTTTAGATATCCTGGGAGTACAATTTTCCATAGTGCAGATCTGAGATACATGAACAGATTGTCCAAACCAAGTCATAACTCCCATTGCCTAATCTGTCTTAGATTTGTAGATAAATAACAATTCAGGATCCAGAGATAATATTTTAACATGCATTTCAAGGTATAAATTCACCTATTCGTGTGAAGAAGAGAAATGGATAATATACAAGTCATACTGGTGACCACTCCTGTCGCTATATAATACGCAAAAGCAACAGAAAATATAAACAAAACAACTATGATTTTTTTTCCTTTGATCTAGTGTAGTATCTGAGTTCTCAACTGATTTCAAATAAATGTATGGAATTGCTAAGCTATTATAAGAAAAGATATTAGACGAAAAACTGATTCTGTATTTAAGTGTAAAATGTCCTGTGTGTTTATATGAAGATGCCTTCCTAATTGCAAAACCAGGAGAGAGCACATTGATCTTTCAAAAACAATTTGATAGTCATTTGGCCCAATTCAGGTACAGTAACTGTGATCTGTGCAAGACAATAATACTAAGGAGTTCAAGAAGCATTTGGACAATACTCTCAGGTACATGATGTGACTCCTGGGGATGGTGCTGTGCAGGACTAGAATTGGATTCCATGAATCTTGTGGGGCATTCAGCTTATTCTCTGATTCTGTGACAAATTCGTAAGGTCAGAAGCAAGAAATTTAGCATCTCTTGACTACCTACTTTGGTGCTCAGGGGCACGTTACTGTTACAGAAATTCTGGTAGCAGGCTAGCATGTCTAACCTAACATAGCAAAAAATATGCAAGTGTAAAACAGGAGGCAATGGTATTTGTAGGACTGGTGACAAATATGAAAAGCATTGTAACACTGTGGTAAGCTTTGTAGGCTTTGTTGTTCATCTTCCTGGAACTGTGCTTAAAAATTTGTTTCTCCTTGCTTACTACTTCTTGTGTTTTAAACAGATACAGAATTTTCAGACTGCCATCAGTTAAAAAGAATAAGAAAGAAAGAGTTCCTGTTCTCCCTCCAACACTGCCCCCCAACATAAAATTTACTCTAGCTTCATTGTTAGCAAATTACTTTATGTTGTCTCAGGTATCACTCAGGACTATTGGCTTAAACTGCAGCCACCTGACTCTAATTAGTTTTATTTTCTGCACATGTCATCAACTGTTACACATAATATTATAAAAAGGAAGAGTGATAAGGAGAACAAAAGTTACTTAAGATCAACATCCTCAGAACTTCTGCATCTATTGAAGGTCCTTTACACTTCCCAAAACTGAGTCCCAGATCAAACTGGATACTAAAAATTGGGAAGCATCAAGAAATAAATAATGAGGGTCACTGCCAATGATCTGGAATGCTTTCATTATATAAAGCCTTTATCTCTAATTGTCTCACATATTGTCTTTTTACACCCATTTAGTACAACCAATTTTAGTATTCTAATTTTTTCTTTTTATGGAAAGTTGTTAAAAAGAGACATTGCTCACTTTTGCACATGACAGGACATTAAAGGAAGCAATCTCTTTTTCAAATTGATTGGCATTTCCTTTCTGTGACTCCTTAGAAATGAAATGAAGGTTGCAGGTCAGGAAGAGGAAAGCTGCATTGCTGCCTATTCATTGCAAAGATACTGTTTCTTCCATTTAGAAGTAGGACTGAGTCTGTTGTCTTCTACACAAAAAGGGATATGTTGTCTTTTGTTTCTCCTCACATTGCTTCTGAAATCTAGAAATAAAGTGATGTTTTAGCATAGGTTATGGATTTCAAGACTGAGCCTCTGTGTATCTCCTCTGCCCACCATGAGACAGACAGAAATCACTGTGATAATTATGATGTACAGTGGTGAAGGTAATTTCTGAAGATGAGTTTGTGTTACCTCCCATATGCTTTCAACAAAGACTTGCTGGCTGAGCACATCCTAAGGATTGCGTCAGCCAGGGCCACATGTCGTATGGAATATAACTCCTATTCCGTGAAAATTACTTTTGTTACTGTGAAGAATGTTTACACTCAAAAGTCTGCTGGCACATGTGTTTCTCACTGTCCTAGCAGTTTGTGGATTTTAGGGTTACTGAAATGCTTACCATGCATACACACATCAAGTTCTGTGCCTTTCATTAGTAAGTCTAGTGTAGCACCCTTTCTCAGTCTGATGCTCAGTCTGATCTTACCAAACCTCCTAATTCTGAATGAGAAGGAATCGCTTCACATTTAGTCAAGATAAGATTTCTTTGATTAAAAAAAGAAAAAAAAAATTTAGTAATTCCACAGTCATTAACAACTTCCTTTTAAATGAAGTAATTTCACTGCTGAAAAAACACCTCTGTAGAGAAAATGGTTACCTCTGTGAGAAAGCTACTCTCCAGCAATAAGGGAAATCAAAATTTCCGGCTCACATGAGATTCCGTGGGTTTTAAGTAAGACCTCCGTGGAAGGTATCTTTAAAGGTCTTATAGGAGAGACCTTCACCATCAGTGTTATGGTTTTCATTTGGCCTATGATCCTTTTCACAGTCAAATTGTGTGTCCACCAAGCTAGGTGGTGCAACCTGGTGAAAATGCTGCTCAAAGAAATGCCAGGTTGTGTGGCTTGTTCTTCTGGCAGTTTTGACGATGTGTTTTTTACAGGAACTCCAGAAATGGGAATTCTTACCTGATTTTTTGTGTGTTGTTCTTAGTGCTCACAGTTATTTATTTAACGAATTGTGTGATATTTTTTCCTACCTGTATAGAATGTGAATATGAGTATATATAAAGAGTGATGGTGTGCGTATTTGCAGAATCAGGTGGTGTGGTTTCTTGATAGACATTAAGAAATAGTGGTGCAAACCATAACAGACTTGGAAATATGGGCTTTTTTGCAAACCCTTACTTGTCTTGTACTTTGTTCTTGTTTGTTTGTTTGCTTGTTCAAATATTTTAACATATAGCTGTATCATATCATTATTATATTAAAGATAAATGTTGTTGTATGTATGACTTGGCAGTAGATCTTTGATTTCACATGTCCACAGAATAAATTAAATCTCTCTTTGTGTACACTACAAACATGTTTTGCCTGACAAAGCATGTCCTGTCTTATATGAGTTGGACATTGTATGTTGTAAATCTGTGCAATTAAAATAGTGCTTTTAAATGTATGTTACAATGATTTAATGAGACATGAACTTGATGATCAAAATTCTTTAAATTTTAAGGTTGTGTAGAGGGGAGGCCTGGGAGAGCAAAGATCTTCTGAATTCATACATGATACTCTAGGATGGAAACCAGCTTTGTACCAGTAGGTATATTAGGAAAACAACAACAACATCAACAACAAAAACAAAACAAAAGACCCTACCTTACTTGAAAAAAGGACAGTCTGATAAAGGTTCTGCTTCAGATTACAAAAGCAAATAAATATATGTATGTTATATTGTATTATATCTGTTTCTATTCTCTAGTATTGCTAAAGGACAACTTCCCATGAAATAGTGCATTCCTTTAGAATTGCAGATTTTCATAATCTTTTTTAAACATTCCTATTGTAACCTACATCAAAAGGGCAGCTATGTTTCTTGTGTCTGACTATACATATGCATTATAAAAAAGTGAGTCTACTGTAATTACCAGTTTGCAGGGCGAATTCCTGCAGGGTTTGTACTCTCCCCATTAGTAAAAGAGATAAGTTGAAATGTATTAAAATTTCACTGTACAACTGGGAGTTTTTGTTCACAGTAAATGTGGTAATGTTTCTTCATTGCTTGACTGTTTGTGTTTAAATTTAGGCAGTGTGCCCAACAGGGACAAAATTATAGGATAAAGCTATGTATAAAAGAAAATCCTTCTGAGAAAACCAATAACATTTCTCCCTCCACTGCCTGCCCCCCTTCTTCCTCTTTTCTCTCTGTCTCTCTGGTTTTATTACATGTATGTATATATGTATATATATATATTTTTTAATGTTCCATTCTGACCAAAGAGACACATATTTCACACTTACTGGAATTCTTCTCTCTCCTAAATAAGGTGAAGGGATAGAATATACTTTAGCGAATATTCGTGAAAAAATATCCATTGCTTTGTTTTCAGGAAATACCAAAGAAGAAAAATTTAAAAGTTACATTAATAAAAGAAATGCATATTTAAGTAATTAATTACTTCATCTAATGAGGAAAAAAATTTTTCACTTATTAGTCTGGCTTTGTGGGGGCAAGACAAAAAAATTGTGTGTTTTTTTCCTCTTATTATTTGCTTATAGTATCAGGTTAGTGGCTGACATGGTTGGTCACTGAAGGAACAGTGCAGGATTGACTATTTTATTAATGTGAATAAGAAGTTATTGCTTTAGGGTATAACTTAAGAACAGGATACATAGTATGGAGTTTTGACCTTGAAGAGAGAGAAAATATTATTTTGTTTTTAGAATTATTTTCAAAATAATAAAATCTTTCATCATAATTCTTTTATTTAACTTCTGTAGAACCCATATTTATCTTCAGTGGCTAAAATGCAGCACAGTGCAGTGTAAATCCATATAATTCTTTTTGTCAAATTGAAAACCCATCATTTAGAATCCAGAAAGCAATAACATCTGAGAAAGAAAAAAATCCTGAAAGGAAACCCTTCCTGAAGAGCAGATTAGACAGTAAACAATGTATTTGTGATATTATTTAAGGAGAATTCCTGAATAAACGGACAGAAAGAAATAGCTACTCCATGGGCCATGCTGCATTTTACTTTGTTTAAATCAGATCTTGCTTATTCTTTAAATTAATAGAAAAAAAGGTGGAAAACAAAAAATCTAACCGATTTTGCTAACATAATTTTGTGTGTACATTTACATTTTTTTATCAGGTTCCCTATTTACTTGTTAGAAGTGATGTATTCACTTGTAATTTTTACTGGATAGACTAGCTGAGATTGATCAAAACTAGTCTAGAGATTATGAGTTATCTGATCACCTTTAAGATTTTAACATTCTCATCATCTGATTGATTTGTGGAGAAACAATAGATGAATAATAGATATTAAGCTTAATAGATTTGTTATTTCATTTAATAGATTGAAGTAACTCTTTTTCAACCACTTAGTAATTACTGAAAAAAATCCTCTTTTGTGGATTAATGACCCAATAGTCCACATAATGTTAAAAATTGTTGACAATTTCCTTCCATGTTCATGCTAGATCCACAGGTTCTATGTACTTTTGAAGATACTAGAGGTAAAAAAAAACCCAATTTTTTGAGCATATTTATTTTTAATTTTTACATCACAAGTTTTGAATTATTGGTTGACATACTTTATTCTAAAACATCTTCTATAAGGCAGTAGAAGTTTGTTTTGAATGGCAAGGCTGATACCGTACCATAAGAATATATATATTATATATATTTATAATATTACTTTACAGTAATCTAGATAAAAGAATATATATACTTTATAGTATATGTGTGATCTAAACCTACTCTCTTTCAGTTTAAAGCTGTTTCCCCTTGTCCTGTCGCTACATGCCCCTGTTAGAAGTCCCTCTCCAGCCTTCTTCCAAGCCCCTTTTAGGTAGTGGAAAGCTGTTATATGTACTCTTTGGAGCTTTCTCTTCCCCTGTCTGAACTATCTCAATTCTCTCAATCATTCCTCATAGGAGAGGCATTCCAGCCTCTGATCATTGTGGCCCTTATTTGGACCAGCTCCAACAGGTTCAAGTCCTTCCTTTGCTGAGGACTCCAGAGACAAATGCAGTACTCCAGGTGGGGTCTCACCAGGGCAGAGTAAATCACAGGTCCAGGACAGGCCAGTAAAGCCACTGGAAGCAACTTTCCTCCTGTGGTCTCTAAAGGGGACAGTGAGTTGTGGTTACTTGAGATGAGTGCCTGGGTGTAGCTTGTAGCGTTGTTCTCTAGAAGAGTCATGGTTAGAGAAGGGTATGTGAAACATCCATGCATGGATACCTATCTGACACTGACTGCTGCCTTGGCAACATATGTGGCTGAACTCTAGTGACTGACAGTGTTGGTTTCATAGCAGAAATCTGGTTTTCATCTATAAGTACAAATATCTGTATTTGCTAACGGGCTCTTGGGCACAGGGAATCTCATTCTTAAATCAACTGTGTTTTTCTTCAAATTTTAAGCAAAGAAGCTCTTGTCAGTCTTAATTTTTTCAGTGCAAATAACTTTGCTGCCTGAGATGCTCAGGCTAGGTTTGCATGCTACAGAAACATAGGGTGATAGTGTACCTGTAGTCTTTGTATAGTATCTGTAGGCAGCCCTGTGAGCTGAGTGTCCTGGAAAATAAAACATATATTCTGAGTTATATTTCTCTAGAAAAGTCCAGGTAGCATTCCTTAACACAGGTTTCTACTTTTACTGGTGTCTGGGATAGAAATGAAGAGCAGTTCCTAAATTAATGCAAGACTACAAACAATTTTTTTTCTTCTATTCTTATTCCCCATTCACTTAACTGCTCTTTCTCAAGAAGACTTGAAAACAGTTTTTACCATGCTTAGAGACTAGGTTTTCTTTACTCCAGGAAAAGCTGTTTTATCCTATTAACAGCTTTCTCTGTTGTTAGCATGCTTCCCTTCATATTATATTAGTAACTGTTTTCTTGAATGCTACAGAGAAATATAACAATATTATTACCTTTCAAATTGTATTTACTGAAAATAAGTACAAGTAAGAAACAATACTAATATAATGTGATGTGAAATTGCTAATAAAATACTGCAATGCAGTGAATACCTCAGAAGGTATTTGAGTATCTCTAAATGGGAGAGAGATTAAAAATATAATAGCATTACATTAATGTTTCAGATCATTCAAATGCAAAGTTAATCCCCCCTTACTGTTTTTTGTTTTGGGCAAGGCATTGTTAGGCTAGTAGTATTGAAGTCAGTAATGGTCATGTATCACTTATTGTCTCTAGGTGAGTCCTATGTATAAAATCATTCATTTCCTAATGATAAATCAAAGTGAACTTTTATTATAAAAAAATCTGTAACATTTTTGTGCCAACAGAAGAAATAATAATGCTGAGTGCTTCTGTCTTACCTGCTTCGTCATTCCTCACCATGTTGTGTGAGCAGCTTATTAGCCTTATCTCTGGAAAGGTATATATTAGCATTACACATTTTTTTCAGTTTGGGCAGTTATAGGTTGAGTGGTTAAGTGCATCTATTGGAGTGACAGACCTGGGTTGGTATCAAGGCATTCCCCTTCTTCCAGTCCAGAGTTTTGGCTGCTGAATTACCAACACAAACATTTTAGCTGAGTTTCAACATTGTTATTTTTATACCAGAATTGCATGATGGAGGAATAGTCATCCTGCATCATTCTGTCATCCTGCAGAGACAGAAATACTTCTGCATGTTTCTGCTACATTCTGGAGAAAGTGCAGCAAGCACTTCCATCCCAATTTTCCCTCTTTTTTAGAAGTTAAAATGTAGGTGAGAAGGGGGATAATGAATCCCTTGTTTAATTTTGCTTGTGGGTTTTTTGCTTTACTTACCAAACTGTCTTTATCTCAACCCAACAATGTTTTTACTCCTACTATTCTGATTTCTCTCCCCTATCCCACTGTGAGTGAAGTGAGCAAATGTCTGTGTGGGGCTTAGATTTCTGCTGGGTTTAAACCAAAACAGTTGCCTGTAATACCAGTCTCATTACAGGAAGGTGACATTGTGCATTTCCTAAATGTCAGTATACAAATGATCCTCCTTTTGATGTTCATTTGGAAATAGACTGTATTCTGCCCTTGATTTGCCAGCTATTAAAAGTAGTGTAATTTCATTTGGATCTTTTTGCTATCTCTACAGCAGAATTTTTGCTGTGATCTTTTAAATAAGTACTTAATTGGCAGGAAAAAATATTTATTTGGATTCATAAAGTAGTAAAGGAGTGACAGATCTTATAGAAGCTTTTAAAAGAACATATATGGGCTCTGAAAAAAAAAGAAAAACTCTGAACCTAAAACAGAAGTGTGGTACAATCCTGTCATACAGACATTATCTTCTTAGCTTTATAACAAAGAAGCAGAATGAAAAATTAATGGCATAGGAGACTTTCTGTTAATAAAGTGTTGGAACATTTGAAGAACTTTTCTGTTGTCTTCTACTTCCTACCTTATTCTGTCTTGAGTCAACATACATCAAAACAAGTGTGGATCTCTGTCTTACTCATTAACTTTGATTATTTTGGTGCACCGTCATGTCTCAAGATCATCTACTTTATTTAAAACCTTAAAATTGTTTTTCTAATGACAGTGTTATTTACTTTCAATAAAATATTAGTTCAAAATTATGTAATTTTTTATTTGCAATAGAGAGTAAAACTGTTCGACAATGGATAGAAAATGTTTGTTTAACGTGTTTGGGTTTCTCTTAAAGTTGAGACATAAGCTGCAAAAAGTGCTTTTTGCTTTTAACACTTCCCATAATTTCATGCAAATATTTCATTCATTGGTATACAACACCTGAACTGTTATTAGTTTTAAGAACATAAATGAGATTATTTGCTCTGTCAATTAAATGTGGAAAGCTCTTGCCTGTATTACAAAAATACATAGAAGTTGTGAATTGTCTTTATACAAAATCTTTATTGTACAAAATCTAAATTTCAAATATACATATATGTATATGTGTGTGTGTTTAAAACCCATGGCATATTTGCTAACTAACACATTTGTGTAGAGTGCATACTCACTTAGTCTTACACATTTTAATGCAGCTGCCAAGAACTAGACTTATGCACCAGTTTGCTTGTTTGCAGTCTCACTAAAAAAATTTCACAGGACTAAATAATCTTCAAGCCTGATGCTTCTGTGACTGATAACAGTGGATTTAGATTAGCTGAGCTCTGTGGTGTAAATGTACAGGAGATGCATTAGAAAGGTAGATGGAACATCAATGCAGAGAATGAGTATACTTTACTCCATTATGTATTCAGGTGCACAGCGATACAGATGTAGAAAGAAGACATTTTTAAATACCTTTTTAAAGGCATTTGAGAAAGGTGAGGCAAGGACATTAAGAATAAGACTCTTTAATCCTGCCACTGCATAGAAATATGTAGTGGAGACTTCAGTAAGATGCTATTCAACCTCACAGAACTCTTGAAGCCTCACCATGAGTTACATTACAAAGCTTTGTTGCAAAACATACCTGTCTCTCCAGAATGTTGCATCCTTTAAAACGGCCTCCATCTATTGTGATCACTTGTAAGAAATCCAGAGAAGGAATCATATCTGTTCTTTCTGTTCTCCTTCTTCTCCCACACTGTCATTCCTTTCATGGCAGCCTATTGACTCTCATCTCTTGGAAGCTCTGCAGAATAGCCAGAAAGATTGATTTTTCCATTACTGCTGTAGGCTATTTCTATTAACATGTGAATAATAATTACTTTTTAGAAATAATAAAACCACCCAAACAATATTAAATTAATATCCTTGGTCTGGGAGAAACCCAGAGAAGTCAGATCTTTTAATGGCCATACAAACTTATGCATAGGTATACTGACATCATGCTTTAATATTAGGCAGAGTTCCTTTCTTTTTACATTATGCTTTACAGGAAGACCATCTCAAAGAGAGCTGCAGGATATTTCTCAATGTCAATTTTAAAATTTTAGGATTTAGTCAGCAGTATAAACTATTTTAAATTATTCCACTGAAGTCAAGCCCATTTCCTGCATAGGTCCTCAAGGACCATTGTAATTTTGATACAAGTACAAGAAGAAATATGTTAGGAACTCAGTGAAAGATATGTACTCCTGCTAACTGCAGGTCATTGACATGATAAAATATAGCAGCATGTATGTTTCAAGGAGGTGTATGTACAAACCTATGTTTTGTTACATACTTAAGGTGTTAACCTGCAAGTTGTCATCTAAATACATGATTGCTTATCTACTAATACACAGGAGACTGTGTCTTCTGATTTTAGTATTCCTTTCACTATTCGCTGGTTTCTTTTCTTTCTGTTTTCTTTCTGGCTTTCTTGGGGAAGCTCCTGAGGAAAATCTCAGGGAAAATTTCTGTTCCTTTTCCTAGAAAATAGTGTAGTATGTAAAGTCCCATTGCGTAAACCTTTCAATCAAAATCTTGGGAAGGCAGAATTACAGGGCATGACTTGTGGAATGCCTAGCTAACCTCTTCTGGAAGCATTTTCTGGCAAAATTCTAACATGGTACACCCTTGGATTTTTATACCTACACTTTAACAGGTTAGAACTATGGTTGCAATATTCAGCTGCTACATCGAAGATCTTTCTATCATCCCCACTTCCCACCCCATCCCTTTAAAAGTGAGCAATACCAAATGTCCAACCACAGTTACACCAACCCACTCAGCTACCTACAGCAACACCAGCTACTGTACCTTAAAATCCTGCTGCTGAGGAATGGAGGTCTGCATGCAGACTTTGAGTTCTTACATTTATCTATGCCACATTCACCTTCAGCTGCCCTTCCGGCCTTCCTGAGCCTGTTGCACAAGCTGCCAGCGACTTGTAGTCCCAAGCTAAGTAGTATTGAAAAACAGGTGAAAATACTGTTCATAATGGTGATACATGTGTTTGTAAGGCTCAGTGAATTTGCTAGTTGCATTGTGAAGGTCTTAAAGCACAATAATTTCTTTCATGTTAATGAATGTTAGTGTTCCAATGCTGTGTGTACAATCACACACTGATTTTGGCATCTTGAATCTTCCTGTCACTGAGTTCCATTGGCTTCACGTTGGGTATTGGAGAGATCTCAGGTAGTTACAGTAATTCTGAATTAACTAAGCAAAGTGAAAAAATAATCTCTGAAATAAAGAAAAAATTCTATTTGAGAGTTTCGGTAGCCTCTACTACTATAGAATGGCTCCAAATTTATGTTGCATCTGCCCTGGCAACACTTAATGCCATTGTGTCTAGTTGTTGTTTAGGGAATGTGGGCATCAGGCTAACAAAATAATTTGCCCAAGATCATGCCAGAACATGAGTTAGAATGAGTATTTCTGGTCCTACATGAGCATCTTCCAGCTTGAGGGGTAATCTTCATCATTCAGAAGTATGCATGGGATTCTCTGTAGTGGAATGGGAAACTACTGAAACCAAATTACGTCCTGGCATCAATATACACCCTTGGCAGAAAAAGCAGCCAAGTAAGGCCAGGCTGAATATTTTGGCCATGCTAATTATGTTTTGATTTTTTCATACCAATTGATATGAATTTATAAAAATGCATAGCTCTTTTTGAAGACTTTTAAATTTATTTATTGGAGGAAATAGCTAATATTTTCATGTTTCTAAAAAATATGGGTGGATATTTTCAGCAATATGAATAAAAGATAGAAATCATACCAATTAATTAGTTCAACACTTTAATTCAGAGAAGAGGAAAGAAAGTTACTCTTAAGCTTCAACACTGTATTTCAGGTCCAAGCTGAATCAAATTTTTACAGGCAACCTGTTGACCTCTAGGCCAAAAGTGGATAGGGTTGTAATGGAAATGCTGATGAGCCTTAATAAAGCAACTCTTCCAAATGTCAGAGTTTGATCTAGTACATGTACTGCACTATATTACACCTTTTACATGTACTGCAAATGACACATGAAGAAATCAAAATATCATCAAATACAACCAATGTATGTGATGTTGGTGCAGAGATCTCAAAAAAGTGGTGAATGTGAGAAAATCTTCTATGGTAAAATAAAAATATCATTTTGAAAGACCTCCTTCTTGCAGTACAATTAATTACTGAGTTCATTAATTAATGAACATATTAGCAAAAGAACACCATTACTGACCAGTGTAGTCTTGATATATTACCAGGTCAATACACTATTGAACATGAAACAGGACCTTCCAGGAGATTTTTTTTCTCATAACCCACAAACACATATATTATTCCTGCATGGTCAGCACTTCTTTGGTACCCTTATATTTCGTATTACTAATTCTTTTAATCACGCATCCATAGAGCAATGTTTTATAACCTGGCTAATGAGTAATTGGACAGGTGACATTGGGACTGAGGCCCTGAAGTGTCAGGCATAATAGAGCAGGATTTTTTTCCCTCACTAGGTTTTTGAAAGTAAAAGGTTGTAAAGGAGCAGACAGGATAAGAGGAATAAAGGACTCTTTTAACAGAAATTTGTCAGAGAAATACAGATATTAAATGTATCCATGAACTATAAATGTCTTTACTTTTCTTCTGATGCAGATAAATAAGTGAAGGGATCAAACATTTAGAATAATTCTGAGGCTTTTTCAGCAGCTAAGGAGCTTAGCCAGGCCAAGCTAATGCTGGATGTAATTTATTTAAAGTCACTTCAGTTAAGATAATATTTTTTGTATGGAAAATATGTGTATTAATTCTTCATAAAAGGCAAGAGTCTTCAAATTCTTTGGTTTCTCTGTGGCAATGCGTACCAAGCACCCTTCCCCCACCTTAGCCCCCAAGTAATCATTGATTGCATCTAAATCTATAGAGATATCTTTTCCTGGCAGCTGCGGTAGTTACAGTAGATTGTTAATCTGTGAATGATCAGAATAAGCCTCTCTGTCTCAGAAATCTCCATGCAAATTACATCTAAATGCATGCCATAAATTTATTAGTAGCAGTTTGAAGTGCACAGGTCATCTTCTACACTATTTAAAAACATATGTCTGTTACATTAGAAAGAGTCTCATTCAATTTATAGTCACTTTTCTGTGGCTGTAGTTAGCCCTTGTCAAAGTAAAACTGTGTAATTTTTGAAATAATTCTAAAAAGGAAGATGAGAAAGTCTGTTATTAAGGAAAGTGTATTATTAAGCTAATTTGAGATCTCTGCATGGGACTGGAGTTTCGCTATTCGTACTTTAAAACAGAGAAATTCATGTTTAACAGATGAGGAGTTTTAAGAGGTAAAAGGCTATTCCTAGATATTGGAGAAAGTGAGAGATGTAAAGGCAGGTTACAGGATGTTTTTCAAACCAGTCCTATTCTTGTACCTTGATCAGTTTATTGTTTTGGGAACACATAAAATCCATGACTTCTTTTTGCAGTTATGTGTTAGGTGAACCCAAAAAGGAAATTCAAAAATAACCTTTATACTCCATGAAGGAAGGGGAAATATATTTGTAGTTTTCCTTTTCGTATGTTTTTGTTTCCTAATTTTTATCTGGATTTGAAACTGGTATGCTCCTATGGTAAGATATCCCTAGTTACTTTCTTTCTTTATGAAGTCAGTGCAAAACCAGGATATTTATGGAACTCCTACAGCATCCTCATGCTACCGGTTTTCTTTCCTAAAGAAAATAGAGCAAATTTTTAAAATACTTCAGGAATTTATTGATCTCCATGGGACATACTGACATAAGTTTTTAAAAGAAAATTAATTTCTACTTAAAATAGGAGCTAGGCTTTGAATGTTAGAAGGCGGGGGCTTTCTATGTAGCTCATATCATTCTAACTATCACAACAAATTTGTACATGCAGGATGAAATACATTAACATGTGTCTTCTGTTTCTTTTTCCAGGCCATCCGCTGTACACTGGTAAATTGCACATGTGAATGTTTTCAGCCAGGGAAGATTAACCTGAGAACCTGCGATCAGTGTAAACATGGCTGGGTGGCACATGGTAAGAAATATCTGTTCTGGGCTCGTTTTTTTCAATTCTTTCCATCCTTACCAGTATCTTTAAATAATAAGAACTGGATTGATACATACAGTAGTGGTACCTATTTGTCTACATATGCATGTGTGCACAATCTATGTTTGTCCTTATGTATGCACATGCATTTTTTAGAGCAATTTGTAGGATGTAAAAGTAAGAGTCTGTTATTCCGGTGACAGCTTCAAGTGCCACTTTCAAAAGCTTGTGTACAACTCAAAAGTATATTCTAGCCTCCAGGAAATAATGTATTTCCTGTAGGGCTTAACAGAAGGGCAAAAAGTTTACAGTACGGTTGCACAGCAGAGTTTGTATTGCAAAGAAGCATCAGCCAAGAAGTCATGGGGCTGAATGGAAATTCAAATTTACCGGTGTCAAACATCCAGATCTCACATGTTGAGAGTATATCCTATATTGTAAAGAAAGTCTGCATATGTGATTTGTGAGCTAAACCTCTCTTCCCATGTTTAAGTATCTTAATAAAGATAGGAAGGATTAGAATTCCCAGATCAGGCATGAAAGGCACGATAGGCATAAAAATTCACCGAAAGACCTTCAATTTTATTTATCCTTTTCTACTTAATGTTCTTGGAAGTGTTTTTTTCTTGATAGTCATTATTAAATTAACGTGAGAGAGTAGGAGAGAGCTCTATACACCATTAGAAAGCAAATAAGGAGGATACTTAAAATGATTTAATAAAAGAAAAATAGGGAGGGTTTGGGGGTGGGAGAAAGAAAGATTACTATATGCGTGGTAGAAATTGCTGTTGAAGTTTTCTTCTCATGATCTAGAATATTGGTACCTAAGCAAGCATAGCCCTCATCCCTCATTTCTGCCAGACATTCAGGGGCTTATATTCTGTGAATTTGATGTTATTTTGATGAGAACCTGGGTGAAAAGTTAGTACTTTCCTCCTAAGATACATTTGATCTCTATTTATTTAGTTCATATCTGTGTGGTTTTGTGCTTGAGTATGCTGACATATGGCAAATATGAATGCTCAAAAAGTTCAACAGCATAGATTGACAGAGAAGTTTTTATTCACATGTATGGAAAGAAAAACAGGCATGCAGGTACCGTGGAGTCCCGTGTCACTGCCTAACATTGCCTCCAGACTGCCTAGAAAAGCCCTAGCACCACTCATCTGGTAGCTGGTTATAAGTTTATTGTATATGAGATTATCTAGGGACATAGTATATCTTTGTTACTCTTTTTTCCCAGAAAATGATATTCAGTCACTGTATAACCAGATTCACCTTTCTTAGAAGAATCACTAAACCTCACAAAATTTGTATAGTTCAGGCACTCTTCAGGTTTTGTGTTAGAACTAGCGTCTGAGGTTTTGGTGATTGGAAAATAGGGAAGCACTGTCTAGGTATTTTCCAGGGTGTCCTCCTGATCAGCAATAGAAACTGAGTCAAGCACTTAGATTCTGACTCATGGCCATCCTGAATTTTCTTTTTAAGGAGTACATTTTGGAAGAGTTTAGAAGAGAATAATCAGATTTTCCTCCCTGTGACATGATTGTTCTCTGTGAAGTGATTGAATTCAAAATCAGAATATTATGACACCGATCTGAGATTACCACTGTGTATATAATAGAAATGTCCCTGGTTTACAAATCCAGAAAGTTGAAAGCGGAACATGATGGTTTGGGATGCTCCCATACCTAAATGCTTAACATTCCAAAAAGAAAAACTTAACACAGCTATACATTATTAGGAAGTGTTTATATTGCTATTGTGCCAAGTGAATAATGTTCTTATTGTTCTTATTTTTATTTTTCTTTATTTTTCTTTTTTTTTTTTTTTTAGTGCACTTTGTGTGCAATCATCTGGAGTACTTACATTTTATGGCAGAGTGAGACAAGTCAGACATATGTTTCACATCCATCAAGCATAGTCTTGTAAATTATTTTCTGGAGACGATGATGTATCTACTTCAATTCTTGATCTTAGCTGTTTTTGAGGATTTTGAGGGCAGCATTCAGGAGACAGGTCAATTCACTGCACTCTACCACCTGGATTTCAAAATGACTAAAATCAGGTTGCATCTCAGAAGTCCTTTACTTTAAAAATGTTAGCACAGTACTTTCAGAAGTTGTTCCTTGAATGCAAAGAGTATTTCCTGCTGCTTTAATTAAAGGGTTTCCATATAATTTTTATTAATGAATTTCAGCTCAGCTCTTTGACACATGATGTAGTGCTTTACTGAATGCAATTATCAAAGAATAGGTGTTTCCAAGAGGAAGTACTGTGCTTATTCAGTTCTGATAACCTAGAATCATAATTAACTGTATAGATCAAAAAATAGCTTAGAATTGCATTCTACTCATGCTGTACTTGACTAATCTGTGTGGAATTAATTCATTTTCATAGCTGCCATTTAAAACATTGGAATTTTTCGAGGGAGGAGGAAAGGGCATACAGCCACCACTGTACTACTGCACTTAGCAACTTCTGGCCTGTTTTCTTCTCTCCTGCTTCCATTGTCTTTCTCATATTTTCCCTCACTCATCTAAAATAAGCTGCACACATCTTGAAAGAAAAGGTTTCCTACAAGTTCAGATACACTTGTCTGGAGTTTCCAAACCTAGAATTGCAATTATATGAACAATATTACATTGGAAAGTACTTTTGTGGCCAGATAAATGTTGCAGTTGTCAGAAGTTCAGCTTACCGAGTTCTGACTCCTGTACTACAGTAGCAATCCTACAATCAGTGTTTTTAACACCAAAGCCAAAACTGCACAGAGCTTTACAGCATTATCAAGTACCACTAGTACTGCTGTGCATAGTGGAGAGTGGGTTAGTCCTAGGATTAATCTCTGAGTATTTTAAGGGATTTGGGAGACTAGACTATTTTCATTTGTTTTCAGCTAAAGTGAAAACAGTGTTTTCACAGAGTGTTTCACACATAAAGCATTTTCAGCTGTCTTTCATATTGTCAGGTTGGGTGGGGATTTATTTTCCAACCCAAAAATTAAATGTTTGTAATTAGATAAGCCATTTCTTAAACTTTAAGAAGTCAAACAGATAAGTGTGTGACTTCTTTTTTTTTTTTTTATGGTAAAGATGGTTTGTGTAGTTCATATGGAAAATAAAACCTCATTAAAATCTTAATAGTCATTTTTTAACCCAGGCAATTGGTATTTTGTGGCTTTTAAATAATATGGTACTTAGGTGACTACAAAAAAATAATACGCAAGTGCTTGATTTGTTCTCCTGCTACTTTTTTGTATTAAAAGAAGAATACTATCCTGTGAAGATAGTCATGACATTTTACTCTCTTTAGCACAAAACCGGAAACTTTATTGGAAACAATGAAAAAGCCGCACTCTATTTGCCATGTATTTCCTCTAGCTGAAGTACCTTATCCTATGAGGAAAGAAATTAAGCAAGTCTGCAGTTAAAAGGCAGAAATTTCATTGACTTTGCATTTTGTCTTTTGTATTTGTCATTGATGTCAGAATAACAATTACCATGCTGCTAGCAGGAACACACTTATTATATCTTGTCCAACAGATCCAAAGACCCATTGTAGTATTAATCAAGTACAATCTTACCTACTCTCATAACTGTTTTGCTCAAAAAAAAATGTGTTAAGGTGACATAAGTTATAGTGGACTAAAGCTATTATTTCTGATATTCATTCTACTTATTTTAGTTTCAATACCCCCACAAAAAACCTAAACAAACAAAACAAAGCAAAACAACCCCCCACAGTATAATAATATTACTAAGTTTGTGTGAAGTCATTGTCATCTTGTTTCAGACACAATCAGAAAATTAGAAATTACAAGTTTTTTTCTTACCCTGAAATGGGTCAGGGGTAAATCTCAGAGATCAACAGCATGTTTCATACTGTGCATACTTGGACCAACTGAGTTTTACACTAATCAATCTACTCTAGGAAACTAAGCATCCTATAAACATTTTTTCTCTCCCCCTTCTTTCTTTCTTTCTTTCTTTCTTTCTTTCTTTCTTTCTTTCTTTCTTTCTTTCTTTCTTTCTTTCTTTCTTTCTTTCTTTCTTTCTTTCTTTCTTTCTTTCTTTCTTTCTTTCTTTCTTTCTTTCTTTCTTTCTTTCTTTCTTTCTTTCTTTCTTTCTTTCTTTCTTTCTTTCTTTCTTTCTTTCTTTCTTTCTTTCTTTCTTTCTTTCTCTCTTTCTCTCTTTCTTTCTTTCTTTCTTTCTTTCTCTCTCTTCTTTCTTTCTTTCTTTCTTTCTTTCTTTCTTTCTTTCTTTCTTTCTTTCTTTCTTTCTTTCTTTCTTTCTTTCTTTCTTTCTTTCTTTCTTTCTTTCTTTCTTTCTTTCTTTCTTTCTTTTTTGTTTTGCCCTCATAGAAAAATGTAGTCCTTAGTCTTCTAATGGTTTTGGATGTCTTTTCATTTGCATCATGCCAGTCAGCTCAGTTCAGGGGGCTCAACTATTCATTCAAGTAAATTTGAACACCTTTCTAAGGTACGGTGAGGCCGCATACAGCCCCAAATAAGATTTGGTCAGATGTTCTCTCCAGTAACTTTGAGATTAAGTTCTGTTTGTTTGTAATAAAAAAAAAAAGATGAAATAACATTAACTAGTAGATTTTGGCACACAGGGCCCATCCATTATTTTTCTGTCTAAAAGCTGCCATACAGTGAAGAGTAGTAGTCAGAGACTTGCCATGTGAGTTACAATTTCACCTTGTAAAGGAATTTTTCTGGTGCTATGCTAGTATTTATATAAAGCAGGTGCTAGCTTGCTTTTAATGAGGCTAAGAATGGAAACAACCTCCATTAGAAAATGGAGAAAGTTGTAAAGTCAGATGCATTACATGACTGTGACTACTTCATTTAGAATGGTTGAGTTTTCTGAATTTCTGCATGTTAGATCATGCAATTGTCAGTTAAAAGAAACCTGAAATGAAAACAGAAGGAAGGATAGGTGAAAATAAATGACGAAAAGAAACAGAAGAATGCTGCGGAAATTTTAGAAATCACATCTATCCCTTACCCTGAATTTTGGACTTGATCTAGGACTTGATCTAAGAAGAAGGTTTAGAATTTAAATGTGAGTTGCATAGGAATGAGATGGGAATGAGTGCTATGTTGAAATAAAATTAATCTGAATTCCTATATTTGTATCAGTCCAAAGATGTTAAGTGAAAGAA
The DNA here is from genome assembly GCF_000277835.1 of Geospiza fortis. Taxonomy (NCBI): domain Eukaryota; kingdom Metazoa; phylum Chordata; class Aves; order Passeriformes; family Thraupidae; genus Geospiza; species Geospiza fortis. Next base: position 5,171,506 of record NW_005054323.1, read on the forward strand.
AGGTTTGCAAAGTCAAAGATCATCTCTAACAAAGTAAAACAAAATGAAAACATGTCACTGATCCTAGAGTCTCTCTAAAAGCTGGCAGAACTGCCATGTTGTTCTTTACTTTAAAAAGGGGATTTTTAAGCAGAGATTAAAATTTTAAAAAGTTGGGGGTGGGAGGAAAAGAAATAAGAGAGAAATGTAATTATAGTTGACTAGTAAAATAATTGGGTTATATCTGCATCATCTGGTAGGATATAAAAAAATTGTCACCATTTATAGTATCAAATACAGTTGTTTCCTTCTATAAAATTTATTTAATTATTTACAGTTTCTCGAGAAAATGAATTTTAATAGTTATTTTTAGATTATTAACAAATTTTTTTTTAGATTTTTAAAAAATCTAAAAGAAGTTATTTTTAGCAAGGTAATTCTCTGCAGCTCATTGATAATGAAAGCTAGCCTTTCATGACTTTTAAAGTAAAACTGTTTTAGATGTAGTCTGGATTTTCCTGTCTTTTACTGACAAGATCATTTTAATCCACCTGTTATAACTTTCTTTTGACCCTGAAGGTGGAGGCATAATTTTCATTACTGAGTTGCTTCCAGGAACCTTACAAGATTAACCTTCATTACTGGTAAATACTTTCTAAAGTGTCCCTC